>NC_037671.1:83264410-83564410 GCF_003255815.1 Theropithecus gelada | reverse complement strand
GACTTTCCCAGGCCTGAGTGGAAAATAAATGGGACATTGTGGTAACCCTGGCAGAAAAGCTGTTCTCAAGATTTCTGCACACTGTACAAATGCTGTTAGCAGAGAAGGTTGTGTGTGCATTTATGTAATTGTGACATATAAATAAAAAAAAGTAGATGGGTATGATACTGTATACCATCAGAATGATTTTACTTTCATTTTAAAGGGAACTCTGAAGCCATAGAGTAAATTGCTGTAGATCTAAAACACAGGAACATGCAGACATCTCCATGATCCCAAAATTTGAGAAAACATCCAAGTTAGTGAATCTGAGTGCCAGTTCAAATTCAGATTGGCTACATTTCTTCTGAAATTTTTCTTGGAGTTCAGGAATGGTGCTTTCTAATCTTGTTGAGATTATAGAGTCTTCCCATAGCTTTTTAAACTAGTTACAACTCCATAAGGGTGATGAGTGGGGAGGGCAGGCCCTTAGGTGATGGAAAGGTTCTATTTCAAGAACCATTAATAATGTCTTTGAAAATCTGTGGTTATTTGAAACAGATAAAAATTAAAGTTTTTAAAAATTTAACAAGCCCTTACATTGTGCCAATCACTCTTTTAAGCATTTTATAAATATTAAGTCACTTACTATTCATAACATTCGTACTATTCATAACAACCCTATATTTCCCCATTTTACATATGGAGAGAAACTGAGGCACAGCTAAGTATGCCTAAAGTTACGTGGCTTATAAATGTTGGAATCAGAATTCATACCCAGGCGTTCTGGCTCCCAAATTGGAACTCTTAACTATTGTGGTATGCACACCGGGTTTACCATTTGCGCATCAATTCTGCATCAGGTAGTTAGACTGCTCAGGAGCTACAGTGCGCCAAGCAGAGCAGGCATGTCCTTACATTCTAGTTAAATGAAAAAAAAAAAAATGAGTGACTTATTGAGAATGATATATGTTGAGAATGAAAACTTATAATAGAATTGCTCGCAGTCCTTACATTGTTCCCTTTCTTGCAATGTTTCTTTGTATTTCAGGTAAAATCAAATCCCTATTAGGATAAATGATTGAATGTTCCTATAAAGAATTGTTCCCTTAGTTCAAGCAGCCAGATTTCATTCCCAGATGATCAAAAACAGACTTGATGAAATGGAAAAGCACAGATAGAAACAGGTATGTGGAAGGGTATATTTCAAACACGTTTATAATAGTATCTGGAAAGACTAGAAGAGGAATATGTCATTAATGATGCTGATACATTGGGGACGGAAGTTATAGATTAAGTTTCGGTTGGTTCTATGTTCTTCTCTTGAGGCTCTTGCATGGTAAATGACTATACCTGTCTGACATTTGGCTGAGGAGATTGTCCACTAGAGGTTGGGACAACTCTACCTATTGGAATTAGTGGCTGACACCCAATAGGACTTGGTAAACATAAATAAAGGAACTTAGTACCACATATGATATATAATACACGTTCAATAAATAGAAGAACATTTTCAGTATTCCTTTTTAAATTCCCAGATATTTGGGTTTAATAAAACTAATTTTTTAAAGTGAATGGGGAAAACTGGATTTTCATAACAAAATAATTAAAGCCCATTTTATTCATTTACTTAACTGCAAGGAAATTGTGAATAAGATGTTCATATTTTATTTTGAAATTACACCTTGAAAGATTTACTCTGAAGAGTAAAGTCCCAGGCTTCCAAGGTAAACCAGAAAATACCTTGAAAGTGCTGCAATATGAAATTAAAATATTCTTCTATCTCATGGAACTCCTTTTTGAATCCAAAGGCAGAGATAGTGATTTTGTAATCTAAAAACAGGGCAATGTTAGTGGGAAAGGTTTTCCCATCTCCTTTCAGGGTGGATAATGTTGTGGACAGTGGCAGTAGAACTGCATAAGTGGAGAAGTTATGGCTCAGGAGCCAACAGAAGAAGGTTCTAGAGAATTATGTGCCTAAGTGCCGGCATAGATTCTTCCTCAAGAAGACAACAAATAGCACCTTTAGTCCTTTATGCAATAGCCTTGATAATCATTTGAAAGTAACTCTGATTGCATCACCTCTCCATGTCAATCTCATCATTGTTTGGCTAAACTCAGAAATCTTCAAGACTCCAGGGCCTGGCGTGATCTGGCCCCAATCTCCCTTTCTTCTTGGTCACCCATGATGTTGCCCAGGCACTCTGCTCCAGGCTGTCTGAAGATGTCTCAGTTTCTTAATTCAAGGATGCTCTCTCTTGTCTTAGGGAACTTCTCAGTATTGCTTCTGACTTGAACACTCTCCCACTTTTCTCATGGCTGATTTTCACTTCTACGCATGACTCACATTTATAATTCTAGCTCTTATTTCTCCTCAGAACTTGTGACCCATATATGGAAGTGCCACATCAACTTCTGCACTTGAATTCTTTCAAATGATTTTACACTCAGCCAGTTCAATGCTCAGCTCATGATCATTCCCTTTAAACCTAATCCTCTTCCAATACACATATCTCAGAGCAAGTTCACTTTTCCATCCAGCTGGGCAAGTCAAAAATTTAGGACTCATTTTGCCCCCTTCTTTTCCTTCACCATTTCCCATATCAGATCTATAACCAATATGTTTGACTTTGCCCTCTATGTATCTCTTGAGTCCATTTCTTTCTTGTTTCAGACTCTGTGGTTGATAACTCATATATCACATAGCTATTTTATTTTTAGAGCAACCTAGATGTTCCCACATTCCAAAATGTTAAGGACAAGGATTTCTTAAACATGATAAAATTCTCTACCAGTTCCTACATGTTCTATGTAGCTCATATAATCATTTTCCTTTTGTCTTAATATTTTGCATCATTCACATTGAAAATGACTATTTCATGGGAAACAAATGATAGCTACTTTTCCAGACATTTTCCAAATGTTTTGCAATCACTGATGGGTCAACTGCTTACTCTGTGAATCTGCACAGAATCACTAATGATAAGGTTAGAGGCCACAGAAAGCCTCAGTGAGAGGGCAGCATTTGAATATTTAGTGTCACAGAAGCAGGAGTTTTATAATCTTATAAAAATATGATGATACGATCATTAAAATTCTTACTGCAGTCATATCTAGTCAAGATGCATTACTTTCAAATGAGAATCTTTTTCTAACAGGACAGCAATGACAACCAAACTTCTTTCAACTGATTTACCTGCTATTAAAACCCAATGTCAGGAAAGAGAGTCACTCCTACACTGAAGAAATTCTAGATCTTCAAGAAAGCAGATAAATAATCTCTGGAGTCAAAGATGGATAAATCTCAGGATCTTGGGGTAACATTTAAGAAGAAAGCACCTTATAAAGATAAACCAGTCACTTAAGTAAAACACAGAAACTCCAGAGGAAAGGCACAGAGAGTCCCCAGGGCTATATTTCCCTCTCTTTACCTTTTTGCTCAAGGACTGCTGGATCCCGTAGTCATAGCTCTCTTGACTGCCTTTTCAATGGGGAGGTCACCCTGGTGAAAACATCCCCCGGCAAGTTTTCATCACCGCTCACCCATTCTGTTCCTCTCCTCTTGAGGATCATACCTTTTATTCCAGCAACGTCTGGCTGTTCTGCTGAGCACAGGTAAGGAATGCCATCCAACTGGTCTAAAGTAATTGGTCAGAAGGAAACAGGAAAATGGACTTGTGTTTCTAGCAGGCAGCTGTGTCGAACACTGAGGAAACTATCCCCTCTCAATAGCTAATTTTTTTTTTCTTATCTCACTCTGGATATCTGTGTTCAAGCAGGTGCTGTCCAAACCTACAGACTGGGCCTTAACATGATACCAATGACTTAGACATTCTTTTCCCATTTAAAAAAGTGTGAGTCTTTGAAATGATAAATATATTTCAACTTATAGTTAGTTTCTTCTAAGGCCTGCATTTATGACATGGAGCCTAAAGCCCGGAATAGTAAGAAATCTCCAACCAACTTCAAAATCCACCCTGCAATGTTTCACCAGATTGCTCATCCCAAAATTTGATATTCAGCATGTAATGACCCACTCAAGAAGTTTTAATGGTTACACATGACTTATACAATAAAATCTATACTCTTCCCTCTAATAAATTTTTACCACAATTTATATTCATTCTGACTTTCCAACATCATATCCCAGTACTTCCCAGTGCAAACTATTTTGCCTACCTGAAAAACAGTCTATTCATCATCATTGTTCATTCATTCAGCAGGCATTTATTAAGCACCTATTATGGTTCAGGCATCATTCCAGGCACGGAGAAGTACAGCTCTGAACAACATAAATGAAGTTCATGACAGGAGTGTATACTCTAGTGGAGAGAAACAGACATTAAACAAGCAAAGAAATATTTAATGGGGCAGGTGTTGGTAAGGGCTATGATGATGAATAAATCACTGAGGGACCTAGAGGCCTGAGTGGTGTCTTCCATAGGAGGGTCCAGGAAGTTCCTGAGGAGGTGACACTTCAGCAGAGACCAGAGGAAGTCAGGCCCCGTGGCTCACGCCTATAATCCCAGCACTTTGGCAGGCTAAGGCAGGTGGATCACCTGAGGTCAGGCATTCGAGACCAGCCTGACCAACATGGTGAAACCCATCTCTACTAAAAGTATAAAAAATTAGCCAGGCATGATACTGGGCACCTACAATCCCAGCTATTCCAGAGGCTGAGGCGGGAGAATTGCTTTAACCTGAAGGTTGCAGCGAGCCAAGTTCACTTCACTGCACTCCAGTCTCAGCAACAAGAGAGACACTCTGTCAAAAAAAAAAAAAGAAGAAGAAGAAAAGAAAAAAGAAAAAAAACCAGAGACCAGAAGAAAGTGAGGTTGCAGATCATGTGGGCAGACAGGTATGGAGCGTTCCAGGCTGATGCAACAACACATGCAGAGGCTTTGCAGTAGGAATGTGCTCATTGTATTCGAGGGGAACAAGGAGGCCAGTGTGAGCAGCTGGGGCAGAGCAAGAAGAATTAAGTGATAGGAAATGAGTCAAGAAACAATGGGGAGATGTAAGCTCAGGTAGGACCAATGAGGCCATGGTAAGGATCTAAGCTACTTTGATGAAGGAGATGGAAAGCCACGTGAGGATTTAAGAAAAAACAAAAACAAAACAAAAAAAAAAAACAACCTTATGTTCATTCTAAAACGATCTTCTGGTTCAGTGTGAGAGTACCCTATAAGAGGGTTGAGGGTAAAAGTAAAGGAACCAATTACGAGGTGATTGTAATAATCCAAACAAAAAATAGTGGTGGTGGCTCAGGATGGCGGCAGTCGGGGTGATGAGAAGTGGTCAGATTCTGGATATGTTTTGAAAGAGGAGAGGGCAGGATTGTTGATGGGTTCAATGCAGGATAAGGGAGAAAAAGAGAAGGTAGGCACAACTTAAAGATTCTTTTATCTGAGCAACTGAAAGAATGGAATTTCTATTAAATGATCTGGGGAGTAATTTTTAGAGGTGGGAGATGGGAAATCAAAAGTTCAGTTTGGTATATATATTTTATAGGTTTGAGATGCTATTAGAAGCACAAAGAAAGATGTTAAATAAGCAATTGGCCATGATCACACCAGTGCACTCCAGCCTGGATGACACAGCAAGACCCAATCTCCAAATAATAAATAAATAAATAAATAAATAAATGGAATTGGGTGTCCAAGTCAGGGGAGTATTCTGGGTAGGCTGGAAAAATTAGGGACTTTCAGCATATAAATGACATTTAAATCAGTGGACCTGCATAGCATCACCTAGGATATGAGGATATATAAAGTACAGAAGAGAAGAGGTCTGAAGATTGAGCCTTTAGAGGTCAGGGAGAGAAAGAAGAATCAGGAGATTGAGATGGGGAAACCATTTAAATGAGAGGACAACCACCCTCCTTCTTGCCTTAGCTCTCGCCAGTCTGTCTACCAGAAATGTTCAGAAATGTGTCCTTAATCCTCTCCATTTGTTTACATCTTACCAATTTCTCATAGTTTGGCACTTAATTCTGTGCTGTGTGACTTCTCATCTTGAGTTTAATTTTATTATTTAACTTTTGTTTATGTTTTAGCTCCTTCTGGATGTATCATTTTGTCTTTTACCCAATGCTATTCTTTAATTTTGTTACTTGACTCCTCTCTGAGTGTGTCTGGGCAGGTCAGTCCTGCAATATCTCACCCATCCTGAACCTCAAGTGTAAACACTCAAGAAAATCATTGGTAACACCAGTCTATTGACGGACGACAAAAGAAACTGGGAGTGTTGGGGTCTGGGATTCAATTCTGATGTGGCCCTAGTAACTGGAGATATAAAAATGTTTGGCCATTATGCTATGGTACAAACTAGGTGGCACTTGAGATCATCAGTCAAGCCAAATCAATAGAGAAATGTATCAAGCAAATTATTTCACAAGGAAACGAATGTATGTAAAGCAGTTCCTGCCTTCTTGGAGTTCATTCTTCAAAACAAGCAAATAAAGCAGGAAAGAAGCCTGGGGGAGAGGGGTTGTAGGGGAAGAGAGAACATCAGGAAGAATGGCTAATGGATGGTGGGCACATACCTAGGTTATGGCATGATCTGTGCAACAAACCACCGTGGTACATGTTTACCTATATAACAAACCTGCACATCCTGCATATGTACCCTGGAACTTAAAAGTTAAGGGGAAAAAAGAAAACTGACTCTGATTCTCATTCTGTGGAAATAATGAGGCAGGGATGCTCCTCCACTGACCAGGCACTGCCTTCCAAAGACCAGGAACAGCCTGCAGGTGGCAACCTTTGCAGCTCTGCTTTCCTTCTCTCCCCAGAGACACATGTGGAGTTTAATTCTGGTTTGAGCTATTAACACAGGGAGAACTATTTTACATATTTGGTCTCTCTGGTAGATGATATTAGTACAAACATTAAAATGATGGTTCCCACGCGGGCAAAAATGTGAAAAAAAGAGAACTCTCATATACTGTTGGTAGGGATGTAAATTAGTACAATCACTAGGGAGAACAGGTGGGGGGTTCCTCAAAAAACTAAAAATAGAGCTAACATATGATTCAGCCATCCCACTTCTAGGTATATACCCAAAAGTAAGGAAATCAGTATATCAAAGGTATATCTGTATTCCCACGTTTATTGTAGCACTACTCACAATAGCCAAATTCTGGGAGCAACCTAAGTGTCCATCAACAGACAAAGAGATAAAGAAAATGTGGTACACTCACACAATAGGGTACTAGTCAGCCATAACAAAAGAATGATATTCTGTCATTTTCAACAACATGGATGGAACTGGGGGTCATTATGTTAAACGAAATAAACCAGGTACAGAAAGACAAATTTCATATATTCTCACTTATCTGTGGGAGCTACAAATTAAACAATTGAACTCATGGAGATAGAGAGTAGAATGATAGTTACCAGAGGTGGGGTTGGATAGCCAAGGGTGGGCCTGGGAAGGTGGAGGATGGAAAAAGAGTACAAAAAAATAGGAAGAACAAATAAGACCTAGTATTTACTAGCACAACAAGATGACTATAGTAAAAAGTAATTTAATTGTTTATTTAAAAATAACTAAAAGAGTATAATTGTATTGTTTGAAACACAAAGGATAAATGCTTGAGGTAATAGATACCTTATGTACCCTGATGTGATGATTACATATTGCATGCCTGTATTAATGTATCTCATGTAATCCATAAATATATATATATCTCTCTCTACCATGTACCCACAAAAATTAAAAATAAAAATTAATGATGCTGTTCCCCAAGACTGGCATTTTAGAGGAAAGAGTGATTTTGAATCTGTGCTTGTGACAACTACAAATTATTTAATATGTACTAATCATAATACATATGATCACAATACAGGTGTGAGTCTGACGCCTTATTTATTTATTTTTTTTCATTAAGCAATGGCCCTGGTATTGCCAATAGGAAGCAAAATGACTTGAGCTAGTTTCATTCCGAACAGTCAGGTGGGCATGTTTTTTAAGAACAGGAATTAGCTATGATGAATGATCTGATTAAGCTTTTAAGTAGCAAAAGACAAGGTTTGTTTGTTTGGCTTAAAGCTAATGACTTAAATACCCTTTTAAAAAAAAAATCCATATTCAGATTAAAGTTACCCAGTTGAAAGAAAAATTAGGCCGGGTGCTGTGGCTCACACCTGCAATCCCAACACTTTGGAAGTATGAGGCGGACAGATAACCTGAGGTCAGGAGTTTGAGACCAACCTGGCCAACATGGTGAAACCCCATCTCTACTAAAAATACAAAAATTAGCAGGGTGTGGTCGCATGTGCCCTGTAATTTTTGTAGTCCCAGTCACTCAGGAGGTTCAGGCAAGAGAATCACTTGAGCCTGGGAGGTGGAGTGCAGTGAGCCAGGTCATGTCGCTGCACTCCAGCCTGGGCGACAGAGAGAAATTCTGTCTCAAAAAAANATGAGGCGGACAGATAACCTGAGGTCAGGAGTTTGAGACCAACCTGGCCAACATGGTGAAACCCCGTCTCTACTAAAAATACAAAAATTAGCAGGGTGTGGTCGCATGTGCCCTGTAATTTTTGTAGTCCCAGTCACTCAGGAGGTTCAGGCAAGAGAATCACTTGAGCCTGGGAGGTGGAGTGCAGTGAGCCAGGTCATGTCGCTGCACTCCAGCCTGGGCGACAGAGAGAGACTCTGTCTCAAAAAAAAAAAAAAAAGAAAAAGAAAAAGAAAGAAAGAAAGAAAAAATAAAAGAAAAAAATTAATAATGATTTTTAAAAAATCAGATAACGTTGCTCTGTGGAGTTAATGTTGTCTCACAATTAATCCAACTTTTCTAAGTCACAAATGAAGCAGGTAAAAAGTTGAGAGATTAAAGCAAAATTTTCATTCAACAATGGTTGTACAGGTTGAAATAGGTAAATAATCCTTTATGTAAGAAAAATACAATGAGAGATAATAGACTGTAATTACCAATCAATATTCCTGTAAAACCAAAATTCTAGACAATATTATCAAAAAGTTAATTTAATAATTATCTTCCATAGTAAAAAGGAGTAATTTATTTACACTTATTGCTGTAAACTTTATTCCACAGAATTGTAACCTGATTTAAATAGGGTAGTCAAATTCAGGATGCTTTTTAGTTAATGAAAACTGCAAACCCAGAATGTCATTAAAATATCACTATTTTAATTTTCTAATCTTCCTTTTTCTTCTTCATGAGAGCTACAGACACCAGATAAATCAACTTGTTTATGGGTAATGCCTTATTTTTTTTCCCCCTTGAATTTTTTTATTTAAATAAGTCTTTGTCTTAAAAGAGTATATATCATCAGTCAAAATAATGCTATCACTTCTGAAAATATTTTCATTTTCTGACATGCACTGAGGTGCCATAAAGTAGTGTTGACAACTCCATCTTTAGCATTCCACAAATCTTACAGAGATATATCATCAGAAAACCACACAGTCTATATCCGGGCTCTGACAAAACTGAAACATGGCCTGCAAGCCACAGATAAGGTTTTGAAATGTTAGTCACTGAAAAGGTGATAACAGAAACAAGGATCAAATGCATGTACACCTTCACCTTTGGACGCCTGCGGTTTTGAGCCGTGCCACTTTGGTAAAAGATACTGCCATTTGGCCTCTCGGCAAAATCAGTGGATATACCGAGTGTGATACAACATGAAAACACATGATGAACTTGGAGTTAAGTGTGTTGGAATTAAGAGGTGCTGAGAAGCAATGACACAGCATCTTTAGCAAATAGGAGAATGAGAGGCTTAGGGTAGGAGCAGCTTGGGACAGAGCTAGAGGGATCAAAGCAACATGCCATCGTGCAGCCGCCAGCAGTGGCACAAATGGAAACTAGGAAACATTTCAGAGAAAGTGGAAACTTCTTTCTCATCATCTTCATTTTCATTATCTTCTTTTTTAGTCACTAAATGTTGTGGGATTTCAGGCTGTTCTCAATTTTATATGGAAATTTTAATAGATAGAAGTGGACAAAAACTCATTAGACTAGACCTGGACATGAAATACTAAACCAAAGGATTTTTGTTTAGAAAAGACTCTTAAATATAACCAGAATAATCACAAATATTACCTTCAAGATAGAATTTATAATCATTCACTTCTTAATGGTTCCTCCCTCATGCCATCTATTTTCAAACAAAGCTGAGTTTATGGCCATGATACGAGATTACATTCCCGTGCAGTTGCAGTATTTCTTCTATAATGATTTATTTAAAAGGGCTTCACCATGATAGCTCTCCAACTTTGTTCCTTCCTGTATATCACTGTTCAGGGTCAAAAGCTGGGAAAAGGGCTGGTCCCTAAGGCCTAACATATTTCACCAGTGGAGACTCTGGCTTTTCACTTCTCTTTCTCTCCTCATCACTTTATGCTTAAAGAAGAACAGATGTGGAAACGTTTAGAAAAAGACTAATTGAATTTCACATAACACAATTTAGCATTGTTTGAGGAAGTACCTAAATCAACAGCACATTTTCCAAAGTCCCAGACTCGCCTAATTAGAACACCAAACGTGTGACTAATTGGCCACACTTCCACCAAAGGCTCTGCTGCAGATGAGCTGTTGCCGGTTCCCCTCGCCCCAGCTGAGGCCGGCGGTCTGGCTGTGAGGCAAAGCGGTTGCTCTAAATGAGCTGGGCAGAGTATAATGGGGAAAGGAACTCGGAGAACAAATCCACATGAAGCAGGAGAGGAATTGGAATGTGTATGCTGTGGCAGCATCCAGAAAATTACCAGGAGATTATCAGTACATAAATTAAGAGATTCTTGGGGCTCTGTAATTGGGATCATTAATAGCCTGCTCTTTATCATTTCAGCTTCATGGTCTTAGAACTTGACATCTAATTAAAATATAATCTGATATCACCAGCAAAGGCTCCACTTAACCCAACCCTTCACCACTAGCAGATCTGTTTTTTGCATGCAACAGGAGGCTTTCTTTTTTTTTCTCACTTTATTTCCTGATGGTGTGCAGGAAAGTGTGTGGGGAAGAAGGAGCACAATTAGAGGAAAGAGGGAAGATGATTCTGGGCTTGTTTCTATTGTAAAACTCTGAACATTTTGCTTTAGGGAGTCTATATTCCCCACCTTGTCCCCTAAGTATAAAACCCAGGGAACTAGAAGTGACTTTAAAAGTCATTTGGTACAACTTTTGCATTTTATAGATGAGGATTATGGGGCCAAGAGAGGTAAAGTAATTTGCCTAGGGCCACACATCTCTTTGGTGACCAATTTAGGATGAGAAATCAAACATATGACACTCCATATCTAGTGCAATTTATACTTCCTCTTTTGTGCTTGAGCTGATGTTGAGAGTAACATGTTTCACAATTATCTAATGATGTGCCTCTTCAATTCCAATCTTTTATTATTATTATACTTTAAATACTGGGATACATGTGCAGAATGTGCAGGTTTGTTTCATAAGTATACATGTGGCATTGTGGTTTGCTGCATCCAACAACCCATCATTCACATTAGGTATTTCTCCTAATGCTATCCCTCCCCTAGGCCCCCACCCCGCAACAGGCCCGGTGTGTGATGTTCCCCTCCCTGTGTCCATGTGTTCTCATTGTTCAACTCCTACTTATGAGTCAGAACATGCGGTGTTTGGTTTTCTGTTCCTGTGTTAGTTTGTTGAGAATGATGGTTTCCAGCCTCACCCATGTCCCTGCAAAGGACATGTACTCATTCTTTTTTATGGCTGCAAGTATTCCATGGTGTACATGTGCTACATTTTCTCTAGCCAGTCTAGCATTGATGAGCATTTGGATTGGTTCCAAGTCTTTGCTATTGTGAATAAAGCTGCAATAAACATAGGTGCGCATGTGTCTTTATAGTAGAATAATTTCTAATCCTTTGGGTATACACACAGTAATGGGATTGCTGGGTAAAAAGGTATTTCTGGTTCTAGATCCATCAGGTATCACCACGCTGTCTTCCACAATGGTTGAACTAATTTACATTCCCATCTCCAGTGTAAAAGCGTTTCTGTTTCTCCACATCCTCTCCAGCATCTCTTGTTTCCTGACTTTTTAATGATCATCATTCTAACTGGCATGAGATGGTATCTCATTATGGTTTGCTTTGCATTTCTCTAATGACCAGTCATGATGAGCTTTTTTTCATATGTTTGTTGGCTGCATACATCTTCTTTTGAGAAGTGTCTGTTCATATCTTTCACCCACTTTTTAATGGGGTTGTTTGTTTTTTTCTTGTAAATTTGTTTAAGTTCCTTGTAGATTCTGGATTTTAGCCCTTTGTCAGATGGATAGATGGCAAAAATTTTCTCCCATTCTCCAGGTTGCCTGTTCACTCTGATGGTAGTTTCTTTTGCTGTGCAGGAGCTCTTTAGTTTAATTAGATCCCATTTGTCAATTTAGGCTTTTGTAGTCACTGCTTTTGGTGTTTTAGTCATAAAGTCTTTGCCCATGCCTATGTCCTGAATGGTATTGCCTAGGTTTTCTTCTATGGTTTTTATGGTTTTAGTTCTTAGGTTTAAGTCTTTAATCCATCTCGAGTTAATTTTTGTATAAGGTGTAAGGAAGGGGTCCAATTTCAGTTTTCTGCATATGGCTAGCCAGTTTTCTCAGCACCATTTATTAAATATAGAATCCTTTTCCCTTTGCTTGTTTTTGTCAGGTTTGTCAAAGATCAGATGGTTGTAGATGTGTGACATTATTTCTGAGGCCTCTGTTCTGTTCCATTGGTCTATATATATGTTTTGGTACCAGTAACATGCTGTTTCGGTTACTTAGCCTTGTACCATAGTTTGAAGTCAAGTACCGTGATGCTTCCAGCTTTGTTATTTTTGCTTAGGATTGTCTTGGCTATATGGGCTCTTTTTTGCTTCCACAGGAAATTTAAACAAGTTTTTTCTAGTTCTGTGAAGAAAGTCAACAGTAGCTTGATGGGGATAGCATAGAATCTACAAATTACTTTGGGCAGTATGAACATTTTCATGACATTGATTCTTCCTATCCATGAGCATGGAATGTTTTTCCATTTGTTTGTGTCCTCTCTTATTTTCTTGAGTGGTGGTTTGAGGTTCTCCTTGAAGAGGTCCTTCACATCCCTTGTGTATGATGTATTGTGAATAAACAATAAGTTGTATTCCTAGGTATTTTATTCTCTTTGTAGCAATTGTGAATGGTAGTTCACTCATGATTTGGCTCTCTCTTTGTCTATTATTGGTGTGTAGGAATGCTTGTGATTTTTGCACATTGATTTTGTATCCTGAGACTTTGTTGAAGTTTCTTATCATCTTAAGGAGATTTGGGGCTGAGATGATGGGATTTTCCAAATATACGATAATGTCACCTTGAAACAGAGACAATTTGACTTCCTCTCTTCCTATGTGAATACACTTTATTTCTTTCTCTTGCCTGATTGCCCTGGCCACAACTTCCAATACTATATTGAATAGGAGCAGTGAGAGAGGGCATTCTTGTCTTGTGCCAGTTTTCAAAGGGAATGCTTCCAGCTTTTGCCCATTCAGTATGATATTGGCTGTGGGTTTGTCATAAATAGCTCTTATTATTTTGATATATGTTTTATCCATACCTAGTTTATTTTTGTGCATTTGCCAAGGAGTGTTTTACTTCCAATAATGTGGTCAATTTTAGAATAACTGCAATGTGGTACTGAGAAGAATGCATATTCTGCTGATTTGGGGTGGAGAGTTCTGTAGCTGTCTATTAGGTTCGCTTGATCCAGAGCTGAGTTCAAGTCCTGAATATCCTTGTTAATTTTCTGTCTAATTGATCTGTCTGATATTGACAGTGGGGTTTTAAAGTTTCCCACTATTATTGTGTGGGAGTCTAAGTCTCTTTGTAGGTCTCTACGAACTTGCTTTATGAATCTGGGTGCTCCTATATTGGGCGCATATATATTTAGGAGAGTTACCTCTTCTTGATGCGTTGATCCCTTTACCATTATTTAAAGCCCTTCTTTGTCTTTTTTGATCTTTGTTGGTTTAAAGTGTGTTTTACCAGAGACTAGGATTGCAACCCCTGCTTTTTTTGCTTTCCATTTGCTTGATAAATCTTCCTCCATCCCTTTATTTTGAGCTTATGTGTGTCTTTGGACGTGAGATGGGTCTCCTGAATACAGCACACTTATGGGTCTTGACTCTTTATCCAATTTGCCAGTCTGTGTCTTTTAATTTGGGCATTTAGCCTGTTTACATTTAAAGTTAATATTGTTATGTGTCAATTTGATCTTGTCATTATGATGCTAGCTGGTTGTTTTGCCCATTAGTTGATGCAGTTTCTTCATAGTGTCGATGTTCTTTAAAATTTGGTATGTTTTTGCAGTGGCTGGTACCGGTTGCACATTTTGTGCTTCCTTAGCCCTCATAAGGCAGGACTGGTGGTGACAAAATCTCTCATTTGCTTGTCGGCAAAGGATTTTCTTTCTCTTTCGTTTATGAAGCTTAGTTTGACTGGATATGAAATTCTGGGTTGAAAATTCTTTTCTTTAAGAATGTTGAATTTTGGACCCCACTGTCTTCTGGTTTGTAAGGTTTCTACAGAGAGATCCACTGTTAGTCTGATGGGCTTCCCTTTGTGGGTAACCCAACCTTTCTGTCTGGCTGCCCTTAACATTTTTTCCTTCATTTCAACCTTGTTGAATCTGACGATTATGTGTCTTGGGGTTGCTCTTCTCAAGGAGTATCTTTGTGGTGTTCTCTGTATTTCCTGAATTTGAATGTTGGCCTGCCTTGCTAGGTTGGGGAAGTTCTCCCGGATAATATCCTGCAGACTGTTTTCCAACTTGATTCCATTCTCTCCGTCACTTTCAGGTACACCAGCCAAATATGGGTTTGGTCTTTTTACATAGTTCCATATTTCTTGGAGGTTTTGTTCATTCCTTTTCATTCTTTTTTCTCTCATCTTGTCTTTACATTTTATTTCATTAATTTGATCTTCAATCTCTGATATCCTTTCTTCTGCTTGATCAATTCAGCTATTGGTACTTGTGTATGCTTCACTAAGTTCTTGTGCTGTGTTTTTCATCTCCATCAGGTCATTTATGTTCTTCTCTAAACTGTTTGTTCTAGTTAGCAATTCCTCTAACCCTTTTTCAACGTTATTAGCTTCTTTGCATTGGATTAGAACATGCTCCTTTGACTCGGACGAATTTGTTATTGCCCCTCTTCTGAAGCCTACTTCTGTCAATTTATCAAACTCATTCTCCATCCAGTTTTGTTCCCTTGCTGGAGGAGAAGAGGCATTCTGGTTTTTCGAATTTTCATCCTGTTTGCACTGATTTTTCTTCATCTTCATGGATTTATCTACCTTTGGTCTTTAATGTTGGTGACCTTCAGATGGGGTTTTTGTGTGGACATCCTTTCTGTTGATGTTGATTCTACTCTTTTCTGTTTGTTAGTTTTCCTTCTACCAGTCAGCCCCCCCCCTGCTGCAGGTCTGCTGGTGTTTGCTGGAGGTCCACTCCAACCCTCTTTTCCTGGGTATCACCAGTGGAGGCTGCACAACAGCAAAGATTGCTGCTTGTTCCTTCCTGTGGAAGCTTCATCCCAGAGGAGCACCAGCCAAATGCCAGCCAGAGCTCTCCTGTATGAGGTGTCTATTGACCCCTGCTGGGAGGTATCTCCCAGTCAGAAGGCATGGGGCTCAGGGACTCACTTGAGAGGGCAGTCTGTCCCTTAGCAGAGCTCAAGCACTGTGCTGGAAGATCTGCTGCTCTCTTCAGAGCTGGCAGGCAGGAATGTTTAAGTCTGCTGAAGCTGCACCCAGAGCCGCCCCTTCCCCCAGTTTCTCTGTCCCAGGAGTTTTATCTATGAGCCCCTGACTGGGGCTGCTGCCTTTCTTTCAGAGATGTCCTGCCCAGAAAGGAGGAATCTAGAAAGGTACTCTGGCTATAGTGACTTTGCCAAACTGGGGTGGGCTCTGCCCAGTTCAAACTTCCTGACAGCTTTGTTTACACTGTGAGGGGTAAACCACCTACTCAAGCCTCAGTAATGATGGATGCCCCTGCCCCCACCAAGCTCAAGTGTCCCAGGTTGACTTCAGACTGCTGTTCTGGCTTCTTTGCATTGGATTAGAACATGCTCCTTTGGCTCGGACGAGTGAGAATTTCAAGCCAGTGGATCTTGGCTTGCTGGGCTCTGTGGGGGTGGGATTTGCTGAGCTAGACCACTTGGCTCCTTGGCTTCATCCCCGTTTCCAGGGGAGTGAATGGTTCTGTCTCGCTGGCATTCCAGGTGCCACTGGTGTATGAAAAAAAACTCCTGCAGCTAGCTTGGTGTCTGTCCAAATGGCCGCCCAGTTTTGTGCTTGAAACCCAGAGCTCTGGTGGTATAGGCACCCAAGGGAATCTCCTGGTCTGTGGGTTGCGAAGACTGTATGAAAAGCATAGTATCTGGGCCAGAAGGCACTGTCCCTCACAGCACAGTTCCTCATGGCACCATCCCTCATGGTTTCCCTCGGCTAGGGGAGGGAGTTTCCCGACCCCTTGTGCTTCCCAGGTGAGGCGATGTCCCACCCTGCTTCAGCTTGCCAGTCCTGATGAAATGAGCCAGGTACCTCAGTTGGAAATGCAGAAATCACCTGCCTTCTGCGTTGATCTCACTGGGAGCTGCAGACCAGAGCTCATCCTATTCGGCCATCTTGCCAGCCACCTGAATCCCAATCTTTTAAGGAACAAAATAACCTGTTGTGTAATAAATTGGTTTGAGAAACTTATACAATATTCACATTTGTTAGTGTATGTCCTGGCTTCTAGTTTGCATCCACTGGGGGACTCCACCTGTTAGGGTAATTGACTATCTAAATATCTGGTTATTTGCCTTAATTAAATCTTTTTATTTTATTTTTCTGTCTGATGTGAAATGATAGTGAATTTATTTTTCTCTAATAGAAAAGTGTTTCTGAAAGAGCTAACTGTTTCTCTATACTCAAGCTAAATAGAAAGATCTTTCATATTGATTTTGGCTGTCACATTTGGTTTATGCTCATTATAAAAACCAACCTGATTATAAAGTATAAACCATAATTAGAAAAATCAGTATTCCATGGAGGTTCATGATCATCAATGTGTATTACCTTGAAATAATTTTTAAGCCCTCATTTGCCACCCAGGATGTGATTTTTATACTCCCTTTTTCACAGTTGGTTATTGAAAGCTCAGGGATAAAAAGTAATGTAGCACCTTCATGAGGAAAATATGATTATTAGAGAAAACATAAAATTTTATTTGATAATTTACTACTTAAAATAACCTTTACTCTTACGTTTCTCTGAGAATAAGGCAACCATGAGTGATCCCTTACTTCCATATCCACTGAAAACAAAGTCATAGAACTTCTCTTTCTTAAGTTTTAATCAAAATTTTAGAAAACTAGGAACTAAGTTAATAAAATAAATTAAGATCAGACGTTGGCAAAACATTTCATGCACTAACAATCTTGTCAGTTTCCTGTTGATAAATAGCTTGCTTCAGACAGAAGAACACTGTCCTGGGATTTTTTTTTTCCTTGATGAGAGTGTGTAAAGAAGAGTGATTGTGTGACATTGAGGTGTGTGTGTCACTGAGGAACTGATCAGACAACAATGCAAGGTGAAGTTGTTTTGACTTTTTCACAATGAAAGTTTAATCAGTTGTGCGATTTAGCCAAATAGGTTAAGAAGTAAATCTATCATTAAGGGAAAATCAGTCTTGGGGAAAGTTCCTTAAACTACATTTACTTCAGACTGTAAGCACAAATGAACAAATGGACTGTGGCATGACTGTGTGTCAGCATAGCGGGTTTCAGCCATTTCTCTTCTTCCCTCTGCATTCACCACAGCCAGATGGGCTGTTGGGTGGTCAGAATTTGTCATGAAGATAGACAGCCACTGGGAAACAGTACTGATCGCTCTGAGGCTGTGATCCAGGGCTTTGCTTTATGTGCAGAGCAGTGCTCAGTGTCACTGTGTGTAACATGGCAGCAATCACTTCTTTCATTTAAAATTATCTCATTGAGATAAATTGAGAACACCTAAATGTTAGAAAAGTGTTTTGACCTCTTGAAAAGAAAGACCATTTCAAGGCAGGCATTTATTGATATATTTCCCCATCAAGCAGAAGTGGTCAGTGCCTATCTTTAATGTTGTTGAAGTCGGTTGATTTTCAAATCGTTTTTAGGTATTATAGAAGCTGCTTGACTAAATAAGGTCACTTTTAACTCAGAAGTACAAGCAGAAAATACGAATAAAAACAAGAAACTATTATGGTAACATGATTTTTATAAGTTTCAAACTAGATTTTTATAAGTTTCAAGGAAGATATACCTAACTTCTACTTACACTGTTTTGATATTTCCCCTTGTTTCACTGTTTTCGGGTATTATGGTTATTTCACTTATTATTTATTTTTCACTTATTTTTCTTGGATTTTTGGAATCATTTACAAAGAGCTTTATTAAATAACAGTGTTTCTAAAGTCAAGACTTGGCAGATCTTCTTTTGAAAAATCAGAATATCTTAAAAGAAATTCCAAATTGATGGAGAAAGAACAGAATATTGGGCACTCTAAACCACAGAACCATGTATTTGTACTATTTGTTGTCTTACTTGTAATACGACTTTTAGTAGATTAAATAACAACAACAACAACAAAAAACAGTAAATGATAAAATTTGGATACAGAAGAACAGTACCAATTACTTTTGGTTCCCAAAGTATTTTTCTGAACACTTAAATGAGGAGACTGGATTCTAATCTCAGAAAACTAGTAATCAGATGCCTAACCTTGGGTAAAGCATTTCATTTGTCTGGATTTCACTTTCCTCTCTGAATGATGACAGGCTAAGACTAGAAACATTAGTTGTTCTTAGCCTTACTTGTGTATTAGAATCACATAGGAAGCTTAAGAAATACTGATACCCATGCCCCACTTCCAAACAATAAAATCAAGGCCTATTTTTAAAGGGCCAGGAATTGGTATTGTTTTTTAAAGTTCTGAAGCAGATTCTAATGTGCAGCAATGTTGAGATGCAGATGGATGCTCTATAATAGCACTTGGAGTGCTATAAAACTATCTGTGGCAAACTCAATATGTTTTAGTGATAAAAAATGTTTGGGGTGATTTTTATCCATTGTATTTAGCTAATAATCCAAAATCACATTTTAAATAAATACAGCAAGCCCTGAAAATTAATCACTGAGAAGTATGTTCCTCAAATAATATGTAAACCCTTTACATTTTGAGTGAATTATCTGGTTTGTAAAATAAGTTGAAGTGACACTAATGGGCCAAACATGTAAAACAAACACTTTTCTATTGAGAATGTGTCAACAGAGCACCAAATGGTCACATGAAAATGCAGGAAAAAACTGAATGTTCTACGTGAAAGATGTGTAACTGGACTTCTTTTTCTTCAAGTCTGTTTCTCCTCCCATTTTCCTTACCCTTACCTACCTGATTCTGTGCACTTACTTGTAATTCTTCATTTCTTTTGAAGAATGTACCTCTTTTGTCGGACTAACAGGGAAAAGACATCTCCCAAATACACCTTAATAGAAACGCACATTTCCCTTTGTTTCCTTCTCTATTCAGAGATCTCAAAATATACATCTGAAAGTTTTATATTAAAGCAACTATTTTTAATTAAAGCTCTGGTCTCTTCTGAACTATGAAGACTAGACCAGACCAAGGACTGCCACATCATTTTTCTCCTCATTATCACCTCGTTAAGATCCCAGAACATGCCTCAGAGGCAGGGGGTTGAGACATGCAGCTTAACAAGGTGATAATGAGGAGAAAATGTCTCCAGTCTATTTGGGGCACAGCCCATGCCAGGTAGAATGATAGCAGACCAGGCTGGACTAGAGCAGGATACACTAGTTACTAAAATGTTTTTTCTCTCAATGTGGCAATTTTAACATAAATTCTGGGGTTTTATTTCCCATTGATGAACTGAGATGAAAAAAATGATGACTTGCACCTAAGACTTTGACATAGAGACTGCAAGTAGCTTCCCAATATTCATTTGTTTATCCTGAGTAGTATGGACCTTGACACATAGCTGGACATTGCTATCTAGCTAAAAAACTGGATTCTCTAATATTCCATGATCTAGAAGTGCCATGTGACTATGCTTTGGCCAAAGATATTTAAATGGAAATATTTCTGCTAACTCCTAAAAGTGTCTTAAATTAAGGGAATTGCCTTTTCTTCACCTATTTTCTCCTTTCTGCTGACTGCAAAGTAGATATGCTAACTGGAGCTCAGGCAGCCATCTTGGACCATAAAGTGGTAAAACATAAAGATGAAAAGAATCTAGGCCTTTGCTACCATGTAGGTATTACACTACAGCAGCCTGGACAGCCTCCCTCTAGATTCTCTTACCTGAGAGAGGAACTATGCTGTTTAAGCTAATAGTTTTTGTTGTTGTTGTTGGTATTGGTACATGACCTGAATCCAATAATACTACACATATTTTTTAAAAATTAACGGCTTTTCCGATGTTGTTTTAAATCTAATCCAAGGTGTACATCTTTCATCCTTAATTTTCAGGTGTCAAATCCAGAGCACCTGGGAAGAGTGGTGTGCTGGAGCTAGCTCATACGATCTCAGAAAAGCCTATTTTTAAATGCAGAATTTTTCAAACCAATTGTTAAACACAGTCATTATTAAAAGTTATATAAAATTATAATTTTATAAATTGTATTAAAATCAAAGGTAGTAAACTCTTAAAATTACCATTTCCTAATGATTTTACTTTTTTCTATGATCTTGAATTTATTTTGTACCAAGATGTTGGGAATATTATCTAATGAGGCTTTAGTGTACATTTCTTCAGAATTCTCTGCTTAACAGCATGACAAGGGCAGCTTTAAATCAGCCACAGTGGGAGCATTTCCACCATGAAAATTGGCTATGCCACAAATCTGGGCTTGATGTTTGTTTTGTTCATTTTTTAGGCCTAAGAAAGTGATATGGAGAATGAGTCAATAAATCAAGTTACACTAAAAGTGAGTAATGGCTAGTGATGAAGCAAAAAGATGTTTCAATTAAATGAATAGTAATTTGTATGGAAGTCAGAATAGTTTGACAATAGGCTATCTGTCAGATTTAGTGAAAATAATTTTTTTGGGTAAAGATTAGGATGCAACTTCATTTGTCTAATCATGGTTGAATTGCAATCACAGGTTGGCCACAGAACAGGAGCTCAGCAAAAATTAATAAAAGCATTCTGTGAGAATCAATTAGCTATGGAATTTCTAATGAAAATATTGCATTTTCATTATTTATAAATCATATACCACACATGCTTTAAATCAGTAAAATTTATAATAAATCTATGTAATGACATATATATAGGCATACATGTGCTTTTTTTTCCAGAGAGCCAGTTAAAAATTTACCAGCACACCACTGTCACTGTCCAAGATCATCTGCTATTTTTCCCAGTCCAAACATTCAATTGATTATTAAATCCTCTACATATTGGTTCAGAAATGCTATTTGAATCATATATTTCTATCTACCTCACAGGTAATGTTGTAGGTTAGGTATTCGTTTTCACTCTGGCTGCTCCCACTTTTATCTCCACCATTACTCTCAGTTCATATTCCACGCCATCACCATAAGAGTCCTTCAACAAGGTGGGTATGGTCCTGCCGCTTTCCTGCTTAAAGTCACTCAGTGGCTCTCAATGACTTGGAGGATAACACTTCAGCTGCTTGGCATGGCTCAAGCCACTGACACATCCCTTCAGTCATTCTGAACTCTTTGCTCTTCTCTTCCTTTATTCTACCATCAAGTGAGGGGGATTCAATACCATAAGACAGGGTGGCAAGAAAAGTGAGGGAGTTACCTTCAGCTGAGGAAATTCTTTGAGAGGAATGCAGCTGTGAACCATCAGCAGTCAATATTCTCAGCACCTGGGAAAATGATGCATGCCCTGAAATAAGAGAGAATCTGGGGAGATGCACCACAGTGTTAACTACAGATAGTCTAAGGGAGATTGATGGTTTCATATCAAAGGACTGGAGTTTTCTCAACTATCCCCTTCTCCCTTTTTGAGTGTCTCCCTTCCCTCTGTCAATGTGAGATGATATTATTCTCTGATAAGGGTTTGAGATCCTAGAGCACAGAGTTCCTTTCCCAAGGAATATAGAAAGAGCCTAGGAAAGGTCTTAGAACAGCTTACAGAAATGTCCATATCGTAATGTGACTGCACAGCAGTAGAATTTTTCCTATGTATGTGATGTCTAGCTGCAAAAATAGCTCAGAAAATTATCAGAATAAGAATCCTTCAAGTTAGGAATGTTGTCTATTGATATTGGCATTCACTAAGATGTTTATCTATCTTCATTGATAGATTTCACATGTTGCTGCTGAGTGGTTAAGAGCTCTGTGAGAGATTGTCTCAAAGATGGTCACCAACAGTTCTTCCCATTTCTTAAACACATCCTGCTACTCCCATCAGTACATGAAATCTATTCCACTTCCCTTTGACTTTGAGTTGGACTTGTTTTGAGCAATAGAAAATAGCAGGAGTGATGTTCTGCCTGTTCAAGGGCACCTGCCTGGAAGCTTCCACGGTCACTATTTTGTGACCCAGTCACTACTCTGTGAGGAGCTGATCTAGGCTACTGGAAGGACAGAGGTCAAGCAGGGGAGAACTGAGATGCTAGGCCAACAACCAGGACCACTTTCAGTCAGTCATACGTGTATGACCATCTTGTATGCTCCAGTCCAATCTGAGCACCCAAATGGCTGCAGCTACATAAAGAACTGCAGTCAATGCTGTGTGGAACAGAAGAAAAACTCAGCTGAACCCAGCCAACATACAGAATCTTATACAATGACAAATCATTTTAAAACAGCTTATTGAGGTATAATTCACATACCACACAATTTGCCCACCTAAAGTATATAATTAAATGGTTTTTAGTTAACCATTAAATTCACAGAGTTATGTACCCATCAGCATGATCTAATTTTAAAACAGTTTTATTCTACCAAAAGAGAAACTCCATGCACATTAGCACTCACTCCCCATTTTTATCCATCCTCCAGCCCTTGGCAACCACTAACCTACATATACTCTGAATAGATTCTGGACATATAATTTAGAATAATCATGTAACATTTAGTTGTTTGTGACTGGTTTCTATCACTTGGCATAATGTTTGAATTTTCTTTTTTCTTTTTTTTTTTTTTAAAAGACAGAGTCTTGCTCTGCCACTCAGGTTGGAGTGCAGTGTTGCGATCATAACTCACTGAAGCCTCAAACTCCTGGGATCAAGAAAATATCCTGCCTCAATTTCCTGAGTAGCTAGGACAATATATGTGTGTCACCATGCTCAGCTAATGACCTCAAGTGATCTTCCTGCCTCAGCCTCCCAAAGCACTGGTGTTACATGTGTCAGCCAAAGTGCTTGGCATATTACGTTCTTGAGATCCATTTTTGTTGAAGTAACTATAAGCACTTCTTTTATTTTAATGCATAATAATACTCTATTCTACAGATAGACCACAATTTATTTATCTATTCATTAGTTGATGGACATTTTTATTGTTTCCATCTTTCAACTATTATAAAAATTACTTCTATGAATATTCATGTACAAAATTTTGCATGACAAATTTTAATGTATTTTGAGTATATACTCAAGAGTGGAATTGTTGGATCATATGGTAACTTTATGTTTAACATTTTGAAAAAATGCCAGTTTCTTAAAGTGGCTTTACCATTTTATATTCCCTCCATCAATGTATGAGTGTACTAATTTCTCCATAACCTTGTCAACAATTTTTTCACTTGTTCTTTTGATTATAGTAATCTTACTGAGTACAAAGTAGTATCTCATTGTGGTTTAAAAGTGCATTTTTCTAATGGTTATTGATGTTGAGCATCTATTCAATGTTTATTAGCCATTTTTCTCTCTTCTTTGAAGAATTATGTATTCAGATACTTTCCCCATTTTTTCAGTTGGGTTATTTGTTTCTGTATTGTTGAGTTGTAAAAGTTCTTTATATGGTCTGAATACAAGTTTCTTATCAGAAATATAATTTGAAAATATTTTCTTCTATTCCATGGATTACCTTTTCACTCTCTAGATGTTTTCATTAGAAGCATGAAAGTTTTAAATTTTGATCTACAGTTTACAATATACAGCTTAGCTCATCAGAGTCTGCTTCAGATTTATACTGCCTTAGGTCTAGTGAAATATAGAAACGTTACTCTCATATAGCTATCTTCCCTCCTCCTCAACTTTTTAAGCTATGCATTCTTATACCTACTATGTTTACATTTTATAAACTCAGCAATATGTTGATATAGTTGTTACTTTATATAATCTTACACCTTTTAAAGTAGGTGACAGAAAGAATAAGTATGTGTTTAGAAAGTTTGCTATATTAACTTTTATTTACTCTTTCTGGTTCTTTTTTTTTCTTTCTGTGGATTTGGGTTACCATCTAATACCATTTCTTTGCTCCAACACAGCTTTGCTCCCACCTGACTCCTTTGTGTTGTTATTGTCAAATATATTACATTTCTATATGTTACTGGCCCAACAAAAAAATTATATACATATTGTTTAATGCAATTATGACTTAAATCAGTTAAAAGAAGACATGAAATACACAATTATGTTGTCCCTCACAATTACATACATAATTACCTTTATTAGCACTCTTTGTTTTTTCATATAGGTGTATATTACTGCCTGGTGTCACTTGCTTTTAGCCTGAATAACATCTGTAAGTATTTCTTGTAAGGGAAGTCTGCTAGCAATGAATTCTCTTAGTATTGTTTATCTTTGAATATTTTTATTTCACTGTTCTATTTTAAAGGCATTTTGCTTGATATAAGATGTTTAGTTGGCATTCTTTTTCTTTCAATGCTTAGAATATGTCATTTCACTTCCTCTGGCCTGAATTGCTTTCATTGAGAAGTCAGCTCTTTTTCTCATTGACATGAAACATTGTTTTTCTCTTGCTACTTTT
This sequence comes from Theropithecus gelada, assembly GCF_003255815.1. NCBI lineage: Eukaryota > Metazoa > Chordata > Mammalia > Primates > Cercopithecidae > Theropithecus > Theropithecus gelada. Next base: position 83,539,462 of record NC_037671.1, on the reverse strand, counting down.
AAGATGTTATTTTTATCTTTGATTTTAAACGTTTTTGTTATGATTTTTCTGTGTGTAGATCTCTTTGCTTTTAACTTGTTGAGAGTTCATTTAACTTCTTGGTTGTATAGACCAATGTTTTTCACCAAATTTTGGAGGTTTTCAGCCATTATTCCTTTAAATAATGTTTCTGTCCCTTTCTCTCTCTCTGTTACTGGTACTCCTATTAAATGTATGTTTGTGTGCCTAATGTTGTTCCACAGTTTTCTGAGTTCTGTTCAATATTTTCATTCATTTTTTTCTCTCAGTTTCAGCTTCCATAATCTCTATTGACTTATCTTTAAGTTTGCTGATTCTTTCTTCTGACAGCTCAAACCTGTTGTTAGGCCCCACTAGTAAATTACTCACTTTGGTTATTTTACTTTTCGACTCAAGAATTTTCATTTTGTTCTTTTTATAATTTCTATCGTTTTTATTGCTATTCTCTATTTATGAGACATCATCATACTTTCCTTTTGTTTTTTAATCAGGATCTTATTTGTTTCTTTAAACATATTTATAACTGCTGCTTTGAAGTCTTCATCTTCTAAGTTCACTATCTAGGGCCCTGTGAGAGTACTTTCTATTACCTGTTGTTTATTTTCCCTGAGTATGGGTGACACGTTACTACATCTTTAAATGTCTCATAATTTTTTGTTGAAAACTGGATATAACTCTGGATACTGAGTCTCCCCATCCCCAGCCAGGGTCATTATTGTTCATTTGGTCATTTTGGTTATTTTTTTAATAACTTAGCTGAAGTAATTCTGTGCAGCCTATTATTTTCCTGATCTTTTCTTTCTTTTATTTTTATCTTTTATCTTGGCTACTTACAGATTGTCCCTGAGTTGGCATAAGCCACTTATTACTAAGTGGTTATGCTTACGCCCCTCAACTAATTAGAATTTTACCCTTTACCACTATATATGTGTATGGCTTGGAGGCTGCTATTAAATTTCAGGGAGTTTATATATTTTTCCCTATTCAGCCAGAAATTAGTAGCTTGAACTTTTCCTTCCTTAGAATTTTTGAGAATGTGCAGTCATGAGCATACATACGTTCTTCCAGAGTGCCAGAAATTACTGTGATTTTTTTTAAAAAATCTGACTTTGTATTAGCTACTCCCACGTCACAGTAGTTTGTTGTTCAATCTGTGTTCAATCAGAAGTTATGTTTAAGCCCCTTGCACCCATGAGGCTTCCACCCTGTGTGAATGGGTCTGTGTGGGGTTTGAGGAATGCTTTAAAATGTGTACTACATCCTGCTGGATTGGTCCTGTGAGAGTGCACCCTATCACATGCACAAAGTCTTCTCAAGCCTCATACTTGAATGTGAACCCACAAGGGCTCTTCATTACTGTCACTCAAATTCTCTGGTCCTCTCTTTAAATTTTATGGTGGTCTGACATTTTGATTTTATCAAGAAACTAACAACCTCCTCTTATTTGCTCACCACCAAAATCGCTATTGTTTTTGACATTGCCCTTAGGCGTGGAGTTCTCCATGCTGTGTTCCAAATAAAAGTCATTCCTTTTGGCAGAACTGTAGGAATCTTTGCCCTTATAGCCTTTCTTTTCCTCTGGGCAGAACTCCTGTACCATTGCACTAAAGCTGGTGGTAAATATCTGCTTTTCCCAGAGTGGCACTCTCACTGAACAAGTGGCCACTGGCAGACCTTTGTCTTCTTGGCTCACCCTTCCTTGGCATGGAACCTCTATCTTATATGCAAACTGGGCTGGGAAGCAATTTAGACCCTAGTATTTTTGGTTTGCTGTACATGGACTAGAGTTTCTGCCCTACAAGTGATCACTGGGTAGGAGAAAGGAGAGTCCATCTTGTTGGCTGCATTTGACTGGACTAGAGTGTCTGTAATATGGGGCTGGGTTGGCATATGAGAAACACCAGCAGCTCACCCTTATCAGAGTGAAACCTACCTCAAACTGGAAGTGAGGATACAGAGAGGGAGCCCCTGTATTTTTGGTAACTTCTGTCTGGAGTAGAGTCCCTGGGATAGAGTTTGGAGAACAAAGAACTGGATAGGGGTAAGAAAACAGTTCATGGCTCAAATGTCACAAAACTCTCATTATTCCTATTGAGCTTTGGTAGATTTTCTTTAATAAAGATTTCTCCATTTGCTATGTGCCTTTGGAATAATTTCCAGATACTTTAAATGATTATTTTTATAACTATCATTCTAAGCTCTTTATTCTGCCATTCTAGAAGTTCCATACAAATCATTTTTTTTAAGTCACCAAGTTTTGAGGTAGCTTGTCGTGCAGCAATAGACAACTGAACCAGACTCTAAACCCAGATAGAGCTATGTGGAAATCCCAGCTCTACTACTAGTTGTGATTTTGGACAAGTTTTCCGAACTAACTGAACTTCTGTTTTCCTGTGTATAAAATGAGGTAATTTTTACTACATACATTGTAAGGAATAATTGAAATAATGTTTATAAGGCATCTGATAGCATAAATCAATTACTTAGTGAATGGTAGTAGTGTTAGTAGTACTAAGAGTAAATGTAACAAGGAGTATAAAAACTCACAAGAAGGATAAATCTAGACAACTGACAATAAGTTAGTTGCTATACATGCAGAAGTGTATCATGTTCTATGATTTACAGAGGAACTTAAAAGAGAGGCAAGAACTGGAGAAATAGACTTGAGAGGTCATTGCTTTCTGAGAAAAGAAGAATTGTAATTGAATATAATTCACCAAAAAAAAAAAAAAAAAAGTTTTAGAGACAGAATAAAGCAGATGCAAAACTTTTGGAAACAAATTCAACCAGAGAGCAGGAATAAGTGGAGGAATCCTAAAATGACAACAAAAGGAAAGTTCAAATAATTTGAAGAGTCAAGAGAATACAGGCACCTTGAAGCCCAAGGCAGAAAAAGCATTGAAAAGGTGCTTATGTGGGAGGAAAAAAGATACTGAGAAAAGATCACTGGAATCTTTTGAACACATACTTGTCATAGAGGAGTGATGGTAGAAGCTAATTGCTAGTAGTAATTGAGAAGTATGGAAGCAGGGGTGGTGGAAAGACCTAAAAGTATTAGCCACTTGAAAGATGAGCTTGAAGGGTACTTCTTCTTGTTTTGTTTTTGTGTTTTTGGTTTTAAGGATGAGGATGTGCTTTTATACAGAGAGAAATTAGAGTATTTAGGGGTAGAAGATGCAAAAAGAGGGTGCTGTCACTCACTTTCTCTGGTGATAAAGGATAGGAAAGCTAGCACAAGGGATGGGACTGTCGCCACAGGTGGAAGGTCAGTCTGCTATAGGGCTTTGAGCAGTGATGCATATGAAAACACTGCATTAATACATAGCTGTTCAGGGTAGAAAGAAGTGAGGAGCTACATCACATAATCTCAGGACTTCTGAAAAATATAAGACAAAACCATATGCAAAGACACTCAGGAAAGTGAACATCTGATTTAATGAGGAGGCAGAGCTTGGGAAAATGTGTAAAGGAAATGTCGGAAATGTAATGAGTCAAATGTTAACAATTGTTTCCTAGGTGGTAGGATTATCAAAAATTCATATCATGCTCTTCTTCTCCTTTTCATCCTTCCCCTACTCTCCTTTCTTCTTCTTTGTAAACTCCATATTTTCCATAATGTGGAAGAATAATGGCATGGAAAGAAAAATTTTATTTAATGGTTGCTTTAATTGATTATAATAAGGTACTAAAAAACACACAGTTGTAAATTCTTGCAGAAGGGTAAAGATAAACTTGTTCTAAAGATAAAATCTTGTCATGGGCTGCATTTTTACGCCAATCATGCTTCTTTCAAAACTGTGACTTTGATTGACAGCAACAGGTGGTGAAGCAAAACATTTGCTCACTTTTGAAATGGCAAATCAAGGTGTATATATTGGCAATTTTACAGGTTTCTTTATATTAAGATAAGCTAAGAGTATTCTAGAAAGTGTTCCAAAATCTTCAGATTGTCTTTATTAACGTCAAGATTACTAAGAAGAGATTAGTAATCAAATAGGAAGTCATGGGTACCTATCTTTTGACAAAGTAATCTTAGAATTAAAATATGTGTATAAAGTAAGGTGAGTCAAATGGTTCAGAGAGAAAAGAGAATGGGGAATCCAGATTAATTGCCTTCCAGATTAACAAAAAGCAGTCTATCAGGGACTCTCAGATGATGTGGCTGACTTTGATTATTACCTTTTTCCCTCGTTCCTGCCAGGCCCTCTGTCAGCACCTCTATAAGACTAGTCAAAAGCCCAGCAGATATAATCAATTTATATCAATTTTATAATCAATAATACAAAGCATTTGTGGGGTTTTATGTGTTTAATTTGTTTGTTTTCAAGTTTATAGAGTGCCACTATACCAGATATTGAACAGAATTTGTAGACAAATTTAAAAAATGACTAATCTGGATTGGTAAATATTCATTGGGTGACTAAATAGATATTTGGGGACCAAATTGGCATAAACAATGTTTAAGAAGTTGAGGTTAATCAACAATGGGAAAAGATAAAAAACAAAGACGGGGAGGGAAGAGTGAGGTCAGAAAAGTCAAGCATCTGGGGGTGGGATAGGATATGGGACAGATTGAGGAAGAAGCAAAAGGAATAATAATTCAGATAAGTTTTGGACAACCACAGCCAGACTCACAGAGATTCTCTTCTTGTAACTCAAAGTTATTCCATGTCACAAAAGGGACATCTGGCAATGAAGACTTCTAATAGTTGGATTCATTCTGTTTCCCCCACTTCTCACTCCTGACGAGCTGTTCAATTAGCAGTTTAGCAGTTCTAACTACAATCTGACTCAAATATTTTTGACAATCTTTACAATTTTTGAAATCAAGTCTACTTAAGTACTTCTAAAAGTAGTTATGTTGAGAGAAACCTCTGTGGCTTATAATCTTGGACCTAGTGACTTTATTTGCATTATCTGAAGAAATTAAAAATGTTCATTTGGACAAAAGAATAAATAACAAAAGAAAAAATATTTCTGTCAGGGAAAAATGAGGCAGAAACAGCCACTTAAGTTTAATTGCTCTCATAGCACCAGTTTGGCCATCAGTGGAGATGTGGGAAGAAGAAATACAGTTGAAGTAGATACCAAGGTCAACTTCCTTGGGGACTTCTTTTACTCCTCATGGACAGGGCCTATAGACAGATGAGAAACTGCCAACTACCCTATATTTGGCAATTAAACAGGGTGTTGAAAAGGTACCAAAACCAGATTTGCTACCTGTTCAAGATAAACTGTAATTCAAAGATATTTCCAGCAAACAACCCCAAATTCTTGCTTGATAAAAAAGGTACTTCTGCAAAATGATCTGATCTTGACTCAGGTCTACTCCTAAACTCATTAATTTACTTCCTGTTATGGGTTTCTAGTGTAATTCCGTTGTAGTCTGAGAGCTGACATTGTATGACTTCTATTCTTTTAAATTTGTTAAGGTGTATTTTATAGCTTAGGATGTGGTCTGTCTTGGAGAATGTTCCACGTGAGCCTGAGAAGAATATGTAATCTGCTTTTGTTGGATGAAGTAGCCTATGGCTGTCAATTATATCTTGTTGATTGGTGGTGCCATTGAGTTCAACTATGTCTTACTGATTTTCTGCCCGCTGGATCTGTTCATTTTTAATGGAGGGTGTTAAAGTCTCCAACTGTAACAGTAGAATCATCTATTTCTCCCTGCAGTTCTATCAGTTTTTGTCTCTTTTTTAATAATCTGTTATTATTCATTCATTTACTCAACAAATACTAGTTTCTTTTGTGAGCCAGCACTGATCTAGATGCTGGGATACAAGGGTAAACAAAAGAGACAAGATCTTTCTCTCTTGCAGCTTGTGGGTCTAGTGGAGGGACTTAAACAATGAACATGTAAAACAGAATTTCCTATTCCAATGCTGACTGTTTCCCTGAAAGGCTATCATCAGGCCAGCTATTAGACAGTTTTCCTCTGGAAAAAAAACAAAAAAAAAAACAAACAAAAAAAACATGTAGATTGCCCAGCCAGTGCACAAGTGTCAAACTTAATATTAGAACAAGTTTAATTCAGCTGACGATGCAAGTGAACAAAAGGTGACCCAGTAAGAGGAAAGCAAGTCCTGTCTCTCTTACTCAAGCCATTGATAATGTGCTTCTGTTCAAAACAATCAGTCCCAGCTGCTTTATGTGGCTTCCAGGATTCTTCATGGTTCTGGCCCGCCTACCTCACTAATCTTATTTCCCACCATTGTTACTTGCCTCCTGTGCTCCATGGTTGAACACACTTTACTACTGCATATTTTGTTCTCCCTGCCTGAAATGCAACCCCCTGATATTGCTTGTATGAAAAATTTACATTCGTAAATGAGGACCCTTCCTTAGTGCTACCTTCTTTATGACTTTTTCTCTGACCTTTTTAAACGTTAATGACTAACCCTGTTATGCCACCATGGTTCTTATATCACTTATCACAATTGTTCATTTCTCCCAACAAGACTGTATCCTCTTGAGGTAAGAATTTATAGCAATCACTTTATGTTGCCCCAAGGGCGTATATCACTGCTCAGAACTAAATGGGCATAACAATTATTTATTGAATAAACAAACGGATGAATTCACTAATTATTGAACAAATGAAGGAATCCTGGGTAGAATTTTAAATGAAGACAAGAAATTGGCAAATAATTCCATAAAAATCAGTCAGCAAATTAATCTTATTGTTTATATTATATGTTGCATATATATATGTGTATGTACTACATATATACATTATATATATGTATATGTGTGTATATATAGTGTTCAACATCAAGGAAACTTATAGAAGCAGCAAATAAATGGTCCTTTACCTCCTGGATGATCCAATGTACAGTATTTAAGAAAACAAGACTCATAAAAAATAGGAAGTGACACAAATAAATGGAACATCAACTCACAAACCCAACCCAATTTCTGCAGACAGATCTGCAGGCTAGAAGAGTAATTTTGAAGATGGCCACGTCTATCATGAGGTAAAGAAATCTCAGACAGGCTTTTAAAAAGTTGTTCCTGTTAAGTCAAGATGAAAGTGTATTTAGAGGTAAGATAAACAGCATAAGTAAAGGTAGGTGGAAAGGGAATAAGTCTACAATAGAACCAGCTTGATAATCCACAACTGCCCTTTGGAATACAGATTTCTTGGTAAAGGATGATCCCAGCTGCTGCAGTGACTTCAGTGGTTTTCAGAGTCACATGGAATGAACTCAGTTGGCTGCAAAGTGTCTCAAGGGTGATGCTGAAATGAATCTGACCTATCTCCAGAAGTCAATCAGACTCCTAAGTCAAAGTTGAGTCATGCTTGTGAGTCAAACCAGGGCAGTGTAGTGGCAAAGTGCATGGAACGGGCATGGTTGCCATTCTACTTGTTAACAACACAAGGGCTTAACTATGCTAATTTAAGATGGTTTTTGACAGAAAGCCCTTTCCAGATCTACATATGTGTTACATACTTATCTCAGACAAAGTATGTGTTTACTCTTCTTGTCAGCTTAATTGAACAATGAAGATCTATTCTTAAAGAAAATTAGCGATTTACAATGAGAAAGCTTTCCCACAAAGGTTCCTCTTGGCTAGAAAAAGGAAATAAACTTGACTTTGTGCCCCTCTTGTGCCAGGAGTATTTGAGTTTCAAAACCATCCTAGAATGTGATATCATTAGACCCACTGTACAGATGAGGAAATCGAAACTCAAAGTAGTGACTTCCTCAAAGGTTCATATGCTACGGTTCAAACCTTGGGCCTTGTGACTCCAATACTCAGACTCTTCCCACTGAACCTCCATTACAACTGTTCCTCACAGAAAACACACAACCCCCATCACACACGTGGGCATGCGTGCATACACTGTTTTAAGATGTACCAGTTGTGCAATTCTCAAAATTAAGAAAACTCATTTTCTGTTTTATGGTCTTAATATTTAATAGGGAGTCTTAAAAGCTCTAGATAGAAATTTAAATATGTTCAAATTCAAATGCCTGAGAATTTGGAGCTAAGCAAGGGAGTAAAATGCTCTTATCTTCCACCTAGTGAAAGGTCAGGACAAAGTAAGACAAAGGAAACAAACTCTATACGAATGTACAACACAGAGCTGTCTGCATAGTAAGACTAGAGCTCCAAACAGGGTCTATCTGGCCCCGAATATCTTTCTCTCTTACCTCTTAAGGTATGTAGGTCCATATCAGGAAAAACTTCCCTGGGTTAGACATTTCCCCAAGAAGCCTATGTTAAAGTGTTCAGATTGCTTATTACAGTCATTTCAAATATAACTCCAGAAATGTGTATTTGACTAAAGGCTGGAGAAGGTGAGAAGTGGAAGTTCTAATGGGGAACCATAGTGCTGAGAGAGACCAATCATGCCTCAGTGTGGGACCCTAGGTCAATAGAGAAAGGAAACTGGCGACACGGTTGAGTATAAAACTCAACACAAAATGTTCATTAATTCTGTCTGAGGATTCCATTTAAGTGGAGACAGATTGCAGGAGTTAAATAAAGCAGATGTGTGTTAAGGTCAGAACTCACCATATGCAAAACAAGGCTATCCTATAAGGTGGTGAGCTCCTTGATACTAGAAATATTTAGGGAGGTCGGACTCACCCATGGAAGGGATGTTGTGGGAGACTGGACTAGCTGTGTTTAGAGTCCCTTCCAATTATAAAATGCTGGGAGAATTCTATAAATAATTTTGCTAGAGTTCAGAGATTCCTGGTACCATTTTATTGTCATTTTCATTCATTTATTCATTTAGTCCACAAACATTCATTTAATTATTAAATGCACAACTGGGGAAAATCTGCTATCTGATCTAGGGTTTATCTATAATATGCATACAGAATCATATATGGTGCTAATTCTATGGATAGTTCTTTGTGAATAAAACTGAAGGCTATAGGTCCAGACTTATAATACCCATTATACAACGTTAGCTTAAAGAGAATGTATCCATCAGTGTAAGCTAGGTTATGCAGTGCAGTAAAAACCCATCCTGAAGCCTCAGTAACAACACAACCAATGTCTGTTTTGGATTTTTCCCCCTTATTCATGTTTCATGTTCAGTTACAAGCTCTGCTCTCTCTAGTCACTCAGAGACATGGAAGACATAGTACAAGGAGTGATTTAGAAAGATTGGGCAATACCAAAAAAAAGAGAGAGAGAGAAAGAGAGAGATAAAAAAAAAAGATAACAAATTAGAATAGTTAGTCCAAAACACAAGTATCAATTAGGTCATTTAAAAAGGTTTAGTTCAAATGGGTTCAAAATGTTATCTGAATACTTGAAGGCAGAAATGATAAAGTATATAGCAATGAGTATTATATAAACAATACCCAGTCAGGTATGGCATTGGCATATACTTGGTTAGGCTCTATCAGAGCATACCTGCTGGAGATCAGCCCTACCTAAAGGGAGAAAGAGCCTGAGAGTGGAGATGTTCACAAAATAGGTAGAGGCCAATGCTAGTCAAACAGAATCAGCATTCCCTGAACCTTACAGTCCAGTTCAGTGTTAAATCAACTGGACTGCAAGATTAATTTGTGTTGACCACAATTCAGTGAGAGTGGATTAATCCACTCTGTTGTACTGCTGTCCTTGTATCCCTGGATTTCTTCTTTTCAGACTGCCTATGGCCTCTCTCCTTGTCTTTACTCTGTTCCAATGATTTGCTCTCCCTAATTGTGCATCCCCCATCCTTTGTCAAGTGCTTTGATAAATGTGGACACTTCTTCTTTGTTTTCTTCACATTCTGTTCCTCTCATGAGTCATTTCTGAGGGCAGTGAATCATTTTCATCATCGCTCAGCCTCCTCCTGTTTGAAGTCCTTGCCTGGATACAGGCTTATTCATCACCACTCTCTCTACAACCCACATGTGTCCAGCACACTGTTTACATTGGGCTTTAATCTGTTGTTAGTGGCCAACTCTAGTGTCCCCTTCTTCCCCAAGGGGCCCATCCCTGTTTCTCCTGCCTGTACAGCTCCCAGTGGGAGAGCGCAAAGAGCAGGAGTTCTGGCCCTTAACCTTGGTGTATGGACTCTTGCCCAAATCTTCATTCCAGACCTCCCCCTTTGCTTTTCTTTTATAGCAGCTTCTTCCTTGGCATTGTACAGCCAAAGCAGCAGAAATGGGGTCCCCTCCAAGGTGGGCTCAGAGACCATCCTGGGATAATAGGCTGAGATGGGGGCTTATACATTCTTTCATTCTACTTGCCTTCTAATGTATGTTTTCCTCTTGCTACAAATGCCCATGTTTTCCCTTGTTTTGTTTAAGTGCACTTCAAAGTGCAAATTAGATAATCCCCACTGGTCCATGGAATGCACTGTTTTATGACCCTGAAGACGGGGATTTTGCATGAACACATTGATATTTAGTAATTGGTAATAGATCTTGACATTTCAACAGGCTCCAATGGGTTATCCTCCATTTTCCTTTCACCTCCCCCCAGCTAAGTTGCTGTGGAATTGATTTATGAAACTAGCTTGCTTTTTACTTATTTTATTCCTCATCATTCATATTTACTGTTACCCACACTTGACCTTGTGACTCTAATTCCTTAAACTGAATAATGTACACACATTGACTTTGTTCTTCTTGACAGGTCTTATCATTTTTTATCTTTGCCCTCCCTCTTTCAGCCTTTTAAAGATCTGGGGCTTTCTAAGTCTCTTATCTGTTTACATTCTTCTTCATTATTTAGTATTAATGTTCTTCTTTCAGTCATTATTCTCTAGGTTGTTATTTTCCCTCATTTACTGAATTTGGTCTTTCTGTCACTGAGCCAGATCTCTCACTACCACATTTGAGAGGCCAATTATAGTTTCAGCCATGAAACTAATTCAGATGTTATAAAGAAAAAACTCTGTAAGCAAAGATTCAGCAACAGTTCAATCAGATCTTGCCTGAGACTTTTAGTGTCATTTAAGAACATCATTTGTGAGTTGTTGCTCAGAGTATCTGTTTAATCAGGGAAGGAAGATCACTTGGTAGTTAAAGAATAGGATATAAATTCGGCCCTTAAATAATTCTCAGGCCACAGATACACCAAAGGACACATATGGCTGTGATTTGTTCAGTGGTGTTACATAGGAAAACTATACTGTCTTTTGGGAATATTTTTCACAAAGTCATTAATTGGTAACTAAGCATTAGTGTGAATCCAATGATCTAAGTACAAATGATATTCCTTTTCTTAACTTCTTATGAGGTATCATAATGATGGTTGGCAGGAAAATCAAGTAAACACTAGTAATTCTGCATATGTACTTTTTACAGTTTGAATGATTAGTTCCATCATTTAGATTTTTTTTCTCTAAAAACTAAACTAGCTAAAACTAAATGCAGGCCAGTTAGTTTCACATGATCCTCCCAGCTGGGGGAAGAGTCAAGTGTCTCCCAACTGCACATTATAGAGGCAACTAAGAGGAACCATTACCTTGGTGCGAAACCAATCTATTACCTGACTAGAAAAATGATGTTAAACTTTTGAGATACAGAGAGTAAGTTAGACCTATGCTTTCGAGATGAAAGGACTCCTCTGTTATTCCTATAATATCATTACTACTATTAGCATTACCATTATTATCATAACATGTCACATACCAGGCTCAGTGTAGACAGCTCAAAGACACATAGTTCTTATCCTAGCTTGAAGTTTTTTTAATACTACTATGTGGACTAATACTGTGTTTCTACTGGCTGGCAAATGATGTCTGCAAAATAGGGAGTTAGAAATTTAGAAAAGAACCATTCAGTGATTTTTTATATCAAAGAATTGCACACATATTAGATTTTTTAGTATTGCTTTTTGTCCCAGTGTCTCTAAAAGACATTCTTACCACAAAAGCCAGGACAGCATCAGCAAGCAGTTTCTATTTGTACAGCTCTCAGTTTTTCTTCCTTCATTTATTTGTTCCCCTACCAATAAAAGATAAAGGATAAATAATGCTATAACGTTTTCCTTCTAAAGAAAATTTTCTTTGAAAATGATCTTTTGTTTATCTCATTAACTGCCTTCTGTTGCAAGTCACCAAGATTGACCAGAGCTATTTGGACCTTAAAGCAGGTCAAGTCTTTGAAGCTATAAATATTGATTAGTCATTCACAGCAAGGGCCCTTCCCCTAGGTTGGATGCGATTACCTGTGTTAGTTAGGATTCAGGTAAGTTGCTGCAAACAAAATAAAGACAAAAACATAAATGGAATGGCTCAAAAACTATAGGTCATTTTTTCCACATTACAGTCCATGGAGTAGGCAGGTGAATGCCTCTTGTCTTCAGTGTCATCCAAGGACCTACGTTCCTTCTGTGTTGCTCCTTCTGTTTGCAAATTCCTCGGATTATAACTTTGTTTATATGGTTGAAGTAGGGTCACTATCCTAAATCCAGCCTGTGGGAAGGGAGAAAAGAAATGGAGGCAAGCAGCTTTCTTTCCAAGGACACGACCAGAAGTTATGTACACCACTTGTGTTCCCATTTAAATGGCAAGAAGTGAGTCACCTGGTCACATATGGCTATAAAAAGGGCCTGGAAAGGCTGGGTGGCCATGAGCCTCACTTAATTTTGAGGGTAGATTTTCTCTAACTAAAGAGATGAAGAGACAAATGGATCCTGGGGGCAATTAGCGGTCTCTGCCACACTTACTGTAATTGAGAAAATATTGTTATTGTAAATGTAAATGTTCAGAGAAATCCAAGTGTGTGTGTGTGTGCTCTGTGCTCTGTGCTCTGAGATTTTCCACACATTCATTAATAAGTGTTTCCTCAATACATTTAATAAAGGATAAATTAACAAGGGAAAAAATTTAAGGCCATCTACTTAAGGTCCTCGAGTAATCACAGAAAAATGTCTTAATATACCAAATCCTATCTACTTAATAAGTCAGATTTGCTTCTCTATTATTCATTAGAATAGATGAAAACTCTAGTTTAAAATGTAACTTATTGTCCACTTCACACCCTCCAAGCCCCCAGCTTAAATTAAGTGTAAATTGTTGAAACACTCTTTGAATCAACTTCTTCTGTTTTTATTTTATTTCCTGTTGAAAATTAAGGTAGTACATTTTACTGATTTTAGTAAACAAAACAGACAAAAGGACCCAAATGTCAGGGCTTACTATCATTGTTTGGACCCTGTTTAAATGCTATGTTTTATTTAACCTTTTTACCACCCTATGAAATAAGTATCCTCATGCATTCTATAGATGAGTGAATTGACAATTAGCACAGCAAGTCCCTTGCACAAGGTCACCTGTCTGGTGTGCCTTCCTTTATAGCCCAGGCTCTAAATCATAACATTGTACCCTGACAGGAAGATTAAATCCATTATCAAGCAACTGAGAGATAAGCTAAACTCTACTCATATGGATGTATCAATACAACCTGTGCCATGTATAGTCTCCAATATTCAGAGTGACCCTGATTGAATCCTTTGAGATCATGGTATTTTGAAAAAGATGTAAAAAGAGATATGTGCTTTCCTCAGCTTTGGTCTACTCATCAAAAATCACACCACGCTTCATTGAAAGAGTAAAATTAGTGAGTTAGAACAGTCTTTTTTAATGTTTTCATAAAAATGGAAGTACTTTTGATCCTTTCCCTATTGCCAAGTGCAAAGTCACCATCCAGCCTGTTTTCTTACTAGAAAATGACTATAAAAATACAGCCCTTCATCTCTCAGCAGTGATAGATAAGATGTACTGAAACAGCATTAATAATTAATGGGCAGACAAGATGAAACTCCAGTTGCTCAGACTGCTGTCTCCACATAATCTGTATTTTATACAAAAGGAGAAAGAACTCAATGGAATTTCAGCTGTGACCGGATAAAAACTGCCAGCAAAATGTGATAAGGAAAGTCTAATGTGTATATTAATCATGTTTATAGCTCTTCATTTGTTGATATATTACCCTAAACTCCCTTTAAAAATATATTTTTGATCACCAGTAGATTCATTTAATGCAACCAAACTCAACTAGAGTCCAATTAAAGGTTCTAATTTTGATTAATCAAAAATAATTAATCTATCCCATAAATCAAGAAACAAATGAGTTAAGGATTTTAGTGCAGGATCAGAAGCATTAAGAAAAGAAATCTAGAAAAGTTTGATGTATGATGTAAATATGCCATTGTATGTTTATAGCTTGAGTTAACATTTGGCACTTTTATTATTCAAATTGTTTTTCTAGATATAATGAACATATAAAATGGCTCAAAGTGAGACATAGTTTACCCTTGAATAGCGTAGACTTCAAACATGAGGCATTTTTATTTTCTCTGGATCAGTTATAACAAAACCGATTACAAAGTTAGGGTTGGGAATGAAGTGTTTCTAGAGAGGGCTATATTTTTGTGGTTAAAAGCCTAAGAAAATAAGTCTCAGTTTAACCTAGACGAAAAGGAGTTGTTACGTACAACTTAGTAAATTTTTTGACGTTGAAAAAAGCATAGACACTAAAACTTAGGGGAAATTTGTTCTATTATATATGTTAAATACTTCCTGAAAGTAACACCTACCTATAGTCATAACTCAAATTTGACACAAACATCAGAATTGAATGGCAGGTGATGGGTGAGAGAGGACAGGGGAAGATACATTAAATGTAGGAATGTGACATTTAGCCACATTATCAAGGATGTTGAAGAGACAAAAAGCTTTCCAAGGTACACTCAGATGTGTGCTCACTATTTAAAATAGTTTGTTACAGAAGTATTTAAATATTTAGTTTTATAATTTAGATATTAATCTAAATATTTTTGTGGCAGCCATGCTAGTGAAGGAAAGTCCATGAGTCTTGGGACTAGAATAAGTTAGAATGAGCTTTAGAGAAGTCAGGATGTGGAAAAGTGTAGGGAAAAAATGTCATAAAAAATCTTTAAAGTAAGACCAAAGTACTAGGATAACAACTCTAAAAGGCCATAGATTGTATTAGCTAAAGGATTATATTAGTGGAATATGTTAACTAATAGGATCAAGGCATAGTGTAGGAACAATTTTATGAATTCATTTCTTTAAAGGGTCAAATAAAGTTACATAGATAAAAATAATTCCCCAGTTATAGATTCACCCCCAGCCATGGCTATCTGTAATAACTAAGCCACCGGACCCCACTGGGTGCAGGACAGATGAAGCAGGGTGTAATAGGCCATTCTTGCATTGCTATAAAAAAAATACCAGAGACTAGGTAATTTTTAAAGAAAAGAGGTTTAAGTGGCATATGGTTCTGCAGACTATGCAGGAAACATAAGTCTGACAGCAGCTTCTGGGGAGGCCTTAAGAAGCCCACAATCACAGCAGAAGGCAAAGGGGGACCAGGCACCTCATATGGTGAAAGAGGGAGCAAGAAAGAGGAATGTGGCAGGGAGGTGCCATACACTTTTGAATGACCAGATCACACAAGAACTCACTCACTATCATGAGAACAGCACCAAGGGAATGGTGCTAAACCATTCTTGAGAAATTCTCCCCACAATCTGTTCACTTCCCACCAGGTGCCACCTCCACTGTTGGGGATTACAATTTAACAAGAGATTTAGGTGAGGACAAATATCCAAACTATATCACCAAGGTACCTGAGTTTAAGTCAATTCATCAACACTTTTGGAAAAGTAATTCACAGCTTTTTCTACCAGTGGCCAATGAGTATAATCATTATTCCCATAAAAGAGATAATACATTATTAGTAAATTTAGCAAAAATCTCATCAGCTGAGGTATTGCTGGAATCTGAGCTTCCAGGTCATCTAAAGCTTGGATGTATTATGTGATGAATAATGCACAAGATGTAGAAATGCATGACCTACCTAGGCAAACTCTCTGGGTTTGTTTATTCACTTGTAATAAGAGTTTGTTTATTCATTCATATAGAGATAATAATAAGCTTCATCTGTATGGCCCACAGGAATCTAGTCAGGATTTTATTAGGATTTTATTTTTAAAGTGAAAAGGTGTGAAAGAGGGCCTACAAAATTACAAAAGTCACACAGATATGAGGTGTCATTATTAAGCTACGGAGTTTTTCACCTTTCTATAAAGATTCCTAAGTATTGGGGATTAAAGTTGGGACCCGGGGTCTCTAAACATTGTTTATCTCCTTTAGAAACTCTTCCATTGGCTTGCAATCAGAATTTCCCAAATGAGGCCTAGAGAATACTAGTTCCATAGAGAATTAGTCAATTTCATTCCAAAAACAAATTCCTGTGGTGAAATCTCTTTAGGAAGTAGGTTTCTTTCCTGCAGTATTTCTCAGAGCGTTTAATATGCAAATTAAGGATTTCTCAAAGGAAGTATATTAGATGGAGCTTTCCCAAACTTATTTGACCATGGAAATTGTTCATTACAGATAATCTCTTCTGGTTGTTATTCTGCATAAATTGCTTTAGAAAACACTGATGAAATTTTTCGTAATTTTTCAAAAGGTATGCACTGAAGACACAGTGACTTCTAATTTTCTTAAAGTTCAGAGTGCTAATATTGAGACCACCATTTCTCAAAATATGGTCCCTTGAGATGCTTGTTTAAAACATGAATTCCAAAAGCTGCCCTCAGATGTCATGCAAAATCACAGGAATCTGCATTTTTACAGGCTCCTTGGACGATTCTAAACCAAGTTATCCCAGACCATGATCTGCAAAATGCTGCAGAAGTGGGCAATAGTGTGGATCCTGTGGTTTTAATGGCTCATTAGCATGAGATGTGTCTCATCTGTGACAGATCTGTGCTTTTTGAACCAGGAAAACAGAAGTTCATCCTCAAAAATCTCGGTAGATTGCCTTAAGTACCCACTAGTGCCCACTTCTGCTGATTGACCAGCAGGCTGTCAGGACCATTGTATTATACACATTAATGCCTCCTGATGTAATATACTGACTTTCAAAAAAAAAAAAACACCACCAAGGCATACTTCCATACTGCATGAGTAAGAGCGCAAGTATTTTCCTACACGAATTCTTTGAAAAATCCAAATTTATATGTCTGGGAAAGAAGTTTAACATTTGCTAGCAGAGCTACTATAAATAGAAATAGAAAAACTGGACAGTCTCTTTGATTTTGAACATAATAAAGTGAAGTAATAATGTCTAAAAATATTCAAGGTGCCTACATGACATTATAAACATAGCAAGCTCTGGATGAGAACACATTTTGATATTAACCTGGAAAGTATATTAGGCTATTGTCTCTGTAAAACCCACCTATTCTGCAGCTCATATTAATGAGCAGAAGTGCTATGTTAGTGTGTGTGTGAGAAGGAGGGGGCACATTTATTGCTCTCCATAGCACTAAAAGTCTTTGGTGCAGAACCCTTTTTGTGTATTTCTCAAAATAGTATGAGATTGCTGTGTATCCATGGATACTCAAATGAGAAAAAAATGCCTATTCAGCTGGCTGTGGGCAGTATTTGTCACTGGCTCTTTGGTCCATTGAACTGCAAACTCATACGTTAGTTTCTGATCACATTTTTGTAAAATGAAGGAAAGAGTGAGCTCTGGACTCAGCTTGCTTGAGTTTGAATCCTAGCTCTTTCATTTACTTAGGCTCTTAAACTCTAAGTTTCAGGGTTTTCATCTGTCATATGAGACAATAATAGCACCTACTTCTCAAAATTGTAATGTGACTCAAATGAGAAATGCATAATGCCTGGCATATACACTCGGTGCTCAGAACCACTAGTTGCTATTTTCTCAGTCCCCTTCAGCTCTGGGATTATATTTTAGAGCTCTTCTTTACTCCTCACTGAGCCTAGAAAAGAGCTTCACACATAGAAGGAAACCATTAATGATTTTTGGAAGTTGAAACAATGAACATGTTTTGCTGAACTGAGGACGTTTAAAAATATCTGAATGTTTTCTTTGGACATTAAGAATATTGTGAGACAGTTTACATTCCCACCACTAGTGCAGCCACTATGTAAAACAGTGTGGAGATTCCTTAAAGAACTAAAAGTAGAACTACCATTTGATCCATCAATCTCAGTACTGGGTATCTACTCAGAGGAAAAGAAGTCGTTATTCAAAAAAGATACTTGCACATGCATATTTATAGCAGCAGAAATCAAAATAGTAAAATTGTGGAACCAGCCCAAATCTCCATTAACCAACGAGTGAATAAAGAAACTCTGGTGTGTGTGTGTGTGTATATATATGTGTATATGTATATATATGTGTGTACACATATATACACACAGACACACGATGGAATACTATTCAGCCATAAAAAGGAATGAATTAACAGCATTTGCAATGACTTAGAGAAGATTACAGACTATTATTCTAAGTGAAGTAACTCAGGAATGGAAAACCAAACATCGTATGTTCTCCCTGATATGTGGGAGCTAAACTATGAGTATGCAAGACATAAGAATGATACAATGGACTTTGGGGACTTTGGTGGAAGAGTGGGGGAGCAAGGGATAAAATAAAACAAATATGGTGCAGTGTATACTGCTTAGGTGATGGGTACACCATGTTCTCTCAAATCTCCACTAAAAAACTTACTCATGTAAACAAATACCACCTGTACCCCAATAACTTATGGAAAAATAAAATTAAAAAGTATATTGTGAGACAGGTGGGATGCAGTGGCTCATGCCTATAATTCCAGCATTTCAGGAAGCTGAGAGAGGAGGACAGCTTGAGCACTAGAGTTCGAGACCAGCCTGGGCAACATAACAAGACCTCGCGAGACGGGCGGATCACGAGGTCAGGAGATCGAGACCATCCTGGCTAACACGATGAAACCCCGTCTCTATTAAGAAATACAAAAAACTAGCTGGGCGAGGTGGCGGGCACCTGTAGTCCCAGCTACTCGGGAGGCTGAGGCCGGAGAATGGCGTGAACCCGGGAGGCGGAGCTTGCAGTGAGCTGAGATCCGGCCACTGCACTCCAGCCTGGGCGACAGAGCGAGACTCCATCTCAAAAAAAAAAAAAAAAATTAGCCAGGCATGGTGGCACACACCTGTAGTACTAGCTACTTGAACTCAGGCAGCTTGGCTCCAAAGGCCCACACTTGACAATTATTAGGAATCTATCTTAGTTCATTTGGGCTCCTCTAACAAAATGTCACAAACTGGGTGGCTTATAGACAACAGGAATTTATTTCTCACAGTTCTGGGGGTGAGAAGCCCAAGATCAGAGATCCAGCAGCATCCAGGTCTAGTGAAGGTTCCCCATAGATGACATATTTTCACTGTGTCCTTACATGGCAGAAGGGGCAGTGGAGCTCCCTTGGGCATCTTTTATAAGGCTGAGGCAGAATGATCACTTGAGTCTGGGAAGTCCAAGCTGCAGTTGGCTGTGATCATACTACCGCACTGTAGCGTGGGTGACAGAGTGACAGAATTTTTGTCTCAAAAAAAAAAAAAAAAAGAAAAGAAAAGAAAAGAAAAATATTGTGAGACAATTCCAAGAACAGTAAGATATGTGGTAATGTGATTTTGTCTCAAAATCCTGCTTCTCCATTCTGAAGGCAGGAATCACAGTGGGCTTCCCACTCCTGCCCCTCTCTTGACATCATGCCTTGTATGTGTGCTCCTTTTAATACATTTTTTGAAATGATCCTTTTGAAAGGTGGAGATAATCTTCATGGAGAACTTGAAGGTGAAGCATGCTATCAAAATAATAATGATTTATTGATGAAATTACCATACTGCTATCTGCACTTTGTTCTTTAAGAAAGTATCTTTTTGGTACTACCCAAATAGCAAGACAGTGAAGAACTTCATAAGCTAAAAGTAAAATTGCTACTATGAAAAATGTAGTGTGTGCTGACAAATATCTCTTACATGTTGGTGTGTGGTAGAAATGTTGCAAGACAGAATGCCAGGAAAAGCTACATTGGCTGATTGCACTTTCAACCCAATGATAAGTGGACACTGAAAATCCAGTAGAAGAACCACAAATATTTAAGCTATCATTTCAACCCTGCGTCTGATGATGGAAGGGTTTATATTAAAGTCTGGATAAAGGTGAAATGATTAGCCTGTATATGCACATTAGAATTTTGCCAAAACATGACTAATATTTTCCTTGCAGCTGGTGTGGCAGGGATATGGATTTTGGGAAAGGGGGACCAAGAGACAAAAAACTGGCTCTTTTAGAGCTGGAGGAAAGTTCAACAGTGGTCTCTCATTCATGAACACTACCTTGTGAGCCTGTTCCTAACTCTATTGAACCAAAATACATTTCTTTTTACTTAAAGCTAAATGTGACCTATTGGGCTGAGACTCGTCACTAGGTCATAAAATCAGTTTAGTGGTTAGAAGGCAGTACAAAGAGAAGAGAACAGAAAAGAGCTGATCAAAGTGCAAAGTACAGAGTAAGGATTAGATTTGTTTTGTGAAATTTTCTTTCAGTTATGTGTGTGTATAGCAGATCATGGTGTAAATTGTATTTCTGACTTTGGGTCTCAGTTTTAAAAATTCTGAAAGCTACTGGCTAATAAGCAATATTCCTGCATCAATTTATAATACAAGTTACCAAGTAGCAAGGAGAGATGTTTCCACTATATCTCTCAGGATGGTGGTCATTGCATATACCTTTTCTGTGTACTTTTCTGAGTTGCCCATCCAGCAGCTAATGTAGCTAATAACTAACATTTACTGAGCACTTATCTGCTGTCAGGAAGTGTGCTAAGTGTTTCACATGTATTTCAGTCCTTAAAACAACTCTACTAATAAGGTAGTATTATATAACTATTTCAATTTCATAGGTGAGAAAACTGTAACGCAGAGATGTTAAATAAGTTGCTCAACTTTACACAGCTAGGATTCGAACTCAGGCAGCTTGGCTCCCGAGGTCCACACTTGACAATAGTTAGCAACCTGTCTTAGTTCATTTGGGCTGATTTAGCAAAATATCACAAACTGGGTGGCTTATAAACAACAGAAATTTATTTCTTGAGGCTGAGAAGTCCAAGGTCGGAGCTCTAGCAGAGTCCATGTCTAGTGAAGACCCGCTTCCCCATAGATGACATCTTTTCACTGTCTTTACATGGCAGAAGGAGCAGTTGAGCTTCCTTGGGCATTTTTGATAAGGACACTAATCTCATAGCCCTCATGATCTCATCACCCCTAAAGGCCCCACCTCCTAATACTGTCACCCTTGAAGGTTAGGATTTCAACACATGAATTTGGGAGGTGGCGGTGGGGTAGGGGGAACACAAACATTCAGACCATAGCAGAGTCTGAACCTCAACAGGCCAGCCCCTCTCCCATTTTATTTCCAATACCTTATTCACTGTCTCAAATAAAGGACTTTAAAATCGGCACCTCCTGTGGCAGTATTACTGATTATCTCAATTCAGCACAACATTCATTAGGTTAAACCATGTGAAATTGCCAATATTTGCCCACATTTGAGCTACAGGAATGGCAGTTTGTTTCATATAGTTCAACCTAACAGCCCTTCTTATGTACAAACGGGTAGTAAAGGATGAATAATGTATTTTCTTCAACAGCAAAGTGGGCAATACATTTATTATCTATTACATTTGTTATCTACAGATTGAAGAAAATAGACATTTAGGAGATTTTCTATTTCACTTTTTATTCCATTCAACTTGGATTTTCATAGAAATATGTTTGCTGGACTCTGTATAATTGTATGATACAATGTTAGATCTGGGAAGGGCTTTGTCAGCTATTCAAACTGAACACTTTTTTTTTTAGTATATGAGGAAACTGAGACCTAGTGAAATTAAATAACTAATGTCAAGAGTCAATTACTGGCAGAGCTGAAATAATAATTTAGGCTTGTATGCTATTTTATTTCTAGTATACTTTTGTCTACATCAAAATAACTGCCAAAGGTAGATTAAAAAGTCCTAGGATGTGTAAATCTTACAAACCCCTCCTGCTTTGGTTGCCAAGAAGTTCCAAGCTCAATTTAAAACCCACTATCTGTAATTTCAATCCAATCTTTATTTTCTCTTTGCTTTTGTTTGCTATGTTTTATTAAATGTTTTTGCCCTGACATTTTTATCTTTTAAAATTTTGCCATGTTGTATAATTTGGGGAGATGTCTCATTTTATTTTTCAAATGAGAGAAAGTTAAATTTCAAAAGTATTTCAGTTATATAAAAGGATTCAACCATACCCATTTGAATGATTAAATGGGCTGTGAGAGGTGAATCAGGATGCCGAAAGAGGCCAGCAAGGAGAGGCAATGGGGACACGAAGGAGCTGGGAGACAGAGGGGAGGTTAAGAAGCAATGAAGAATCTGTCCTGAGGGAGCAGCATGCTGGACTGCAGTAGTGTCACGGTGCTGCCTATGGCCCCTCAAGTGAAGAGTAGCACCCATCAGATTGGTAACTACACCCTGACTTCAGCTGATGCTTCCTCCCACCACTCTCCTACATAAACCCCTACAGAAAAGCTGGGCCCTTTTATTGTTCCCACTTATTGCAGGGTCTCAACCTCCAGTTGTAACTTGTGTTATTGCCCCCCAGTCATCTCTAAATATATTAACTTTTCAAGGAATTCATTCTTCATTGTGAAACTTTGGAACACTGACTCCTCAAGTAATCTCTTCTTCATATTAATTTCTATACTAGGTGTAGTTACCAAAATGCTCATATTTTATACACGTATTTTATATTGTGAGCTTCTTAAGGAATGCAATGTGTGTGTCCTCAAAACATGCATCAATACTTTACACAATGGAGATGACCATAAGGTATCTTAAATAAAAAGAGACAATGGAATTTAACCAATCCTATGGTTCTACACAATATGTTCAGAAATTAAAAGATGCATTAATATATGAAAGTGTATCTCACTTTTTGCAGCTCTTATTTCCGATTTCCCACAACTATTAGAAAAGTCCTTATACTGACAGAGATAAACAGATGCCAAGATCCATTTAACCATTTGATGGAGCCTTAATGATCAATAGGTACTGTTTGCTTTTACCATTTCCAAGAAGTTTAATTTTATATATTAGCTAATTCTCCTAAATCTACTAAAAAGGCATAGGCATTTCAACTTATTGGAATGCTTTTGTTTCCCTAAAACATTTGTTTTTTCATGATTTTTTTCATTCTGCCACTGAAGTGGAAAGGGCAGGGATACTTTAAGGAATGTGCTACCAATCATACTGTTTATTCTGTCATCAGAAGATTGTGAAATGAAAGCAAGATGGCTTCCAGAAGTTTCCTTAGATAGCTGTTACTTTAGTGACCCAGAGCTATGTAACTTTTCAAGTGATAACTCCCTAATTAGTTGGAGCTTTAGTATCCTCTGCCTATATCTTGTTCTCAGCCTAAATCTTGCCTTATCTCACCCAAAGTGCTACATGACATCTTTGTTGTTTTAGGAACCCACAGTTACCATTCCCAGACTGCCTCCACACTATCTCAGTTATGTGTTATATGACACATCTTCAAATTCAGAGAAGGAAATAGAGGGAAAAAAAGGTATTACTAGTTTGAATTTTTTGCTAACAATGTGAAATAACTCATTCTCAAGATATATTTTTATCCTACATGTTGCTGGGTCTCAGTTTGTATATACAAACTTATGGCATGCAAGTGTTTTGCACATACAGCACAGTGAGAAGTTGAAAGAATTCAAAACAAGACAGCAGCAACAATATGAATATGAGTAGTAGTTCCCACATGGAAAATGCAAATGTTTTGCCTCTTAGAATTTCAAAATAAAAAGGACATTTTGGAAAGGGAAAGGAGAAAATATCATACTGAAGAGGGCTAGTGATTGAAAAGGCATCAGACTGCATTTTCTGATAAAAATTATTAAGGGAGAGTGAAAGCTTCTCCCAGTGAACTACGAGAACCTATAGGTATCCAAAAGTTAGGAATAAGTAAATATATAGAGAGGGTGTAGGCAGTATGAATCATGAGTCAGGATGGCCAGTATTGTTGTAGCTCAGGGTAGTCAAAGAGGTGAGTGAGGTAAAAATAGGAATGACCAGTAACTTCCTTAATGCGATGATTATCAATTCCGAGCTGAGGCCTTGAGAAGGCTAATAGGTTTGGTCTTATCCTTAGAGTAGGAACCAAGGTGAAAGATAAGTGAAAAAGTGAAAAAATAAGGGAACATAACCTAGCACACAAAGTAGCATAGGGAAAGTGAGTTTGGTGTAAATTTTAAAAGGTAGCAATTGCAATTGCATGTATACTGTGTACACACACACACACACACACACACACACACATACGTATCCCCTATTCTATATGTTTGTTTCTTTGGAGAACCCTGATATAGTTCACCATCCAGGAAAAATAGCTCTTGAGGAAGTCCAGATTTTGGACTTACCAGACAAAGATTTCAAATCATCTATTTTAGATATGCTCAAAGAACCAAAGAAAATCATGTCTAAAGAATAAAATGAAAGATTAAAAACATTGTTATACCAAAGAGACAATATAAATAAGGAGATAGAAATTCTTAAAAAGAACTAATTAGAAGTTGTGGAGTTGAAAAGTACAAAAACGCAAATGAAAAATTCAGTAGAGAACAACAGATATGAGTTGGCAGAAGAAGAAAATCAATGAGCATGAAGACAGCTCAATTAAGGTTATATGGTCTTGGAAATGAAATGAAAAAAAAAAATGAAAAAAAATTCCAGTGCCTCAGAAACTTGTGTCACATCACCAAGCATACCAATATATGCATAACGGGAGTCCCAGAAGGAGAGGTGAGAAAGGAAAAAACAGTATTTAAAGAAATAGTAGCCAAAAACAATACCAAATATGCTGAAAATCATTTATCTATGTATCCACAAAGTTAAACAACTCCAAGTAGGATAATCTCAAAGACATTCAAACTTAGACACATCATAATCAATCTCTAGAAAGAAAGACAAAGAAAGACTCTTGAAAGCAGGACAAGAACAACTCATCAAGTACAAGTAATCCTCAATAAAATGAATAACTAACATTTAATCAGAAACCATAAAGGCCAGAGACACTGGGATAAAACATTTAAAATGCTGGCAAATAAGACTTCTCCATCCAACAAATAAATCCTTGAAAATAAAGGGAAAACTAATACATACTCAGATAAACAAATATGGACAAAATGTGTTGCTAGCAGAACTGCTGTACCAGAAATGCTCAAGAAAGTCCTTCAGTCTGAAATGAAAAGACCCCTGAAGAATAATTTGAATCTATGTGAAGAAATAAGGGCCGGGCGCGGTGGCTCAAGCCTGTAATCCCAGCACTTTGGGAGGCCGAGATGGGCGGATCACGAGATCAGGAGATCGAGACCATCCTGGCTAACACAGTGAAACCCCATCTCTACTAAAAAAAAATACAAAAAACTAGCCGGGCGACGTGGCGGGCGCCTGTAGTCCCAGCTACTCGGGAGGCTGAGGCAGGAGAATGGCGTAAACCCGGGAGGCGGAGCTTGCAGTGAGCTGAGATCCGGCCACTGCACTCCAGCCTGGGCGACAGAGCCAGACTCCGTCTCAAAAAAAAAAAAAAAAAAAAGAAATAAGGAGAACTGGAAAAGGTAAATTTAAAAGACATAGAAATTTATTTTTTATTTGTTACTGTTTTTAAAAATCCTATCTGATTTTAACAGCAACTTCAAAAGTAATAACTATAAATCTGTGTTGATGGCCATATAACGTAAGAAGATGTAATTTGTGTGCAACAGTAGTACAAAGGATTAGAGTTGGAGTGGACCTACACATATTTTATATGCTATTAAGTTGGTATTAATCCAAAATAGAGTATTTAAATTTAGATACAAATTGTGTTCACCATGAAACTAATAATATAATATGTAAAAATATAGTAAACAAGAAAATAATTATTGATGACACATGATGTGGAGCATCGTTTCATATGCTCATTTGCCATCTATATGTCTTCTTTGGGGAGGCATCTGTTAGGTATTGGGGCCATTTTTAATTTGGTTGTTTGTTTCATATTGTTGAGTTTTAAGAATTCTTTATATATTTTGGATAAGGGTTCTTTATCACATATCTTAATTCCCAGAGAGTGACAAGAAGACCTGCTAAAGTTTGGTCTCAGTCAAATGTTGCTAATCTTTAACTGTTGGCCCACTGTCTGAGCCACAGAACCTGCTCAGTGCAGTTTGTCTTAACAAAGTGTATTCATCTATTTTCACACTACTGATAAAGACATACCTGAGACTGGGAAGAAAAAGAGGTTTAATGGACTTACAGTTCCACGTGACTGGGGAGGCCTTCTTCATGGCAGAAGGCAAGGAGGAGCAAGTTATGTCTTACATGATGGCAGCAGGCAAAGAGAGAGCCTGCCCAGGAAACTCGCGTTTTTAAAACCATCAAATCTTGGCCAGGTGTGGTGGTTCACACTTGTAATCCCAACACTTTGGGAGGCCGAGGCAGGCAGATCACGAGGTCAGGAGATTGAGACCATCCTAGCCAACTCGGTGAAACCCCATCTCTACTAAAAAAATACAAAAATTAGTGAGGCATGGTGGTGCACACCTGTAGTCCCAGCTACTCGGGAAGCTGAAGCAGGAGAATCGCTTGAACCTGGGAGGCAGCAGTTGCAGTGAGCCGAGATCATGGCACTGCACTCCAGCCCTGGTGACAGAGTGAGACTCTGTCAAACAAACAAACAAAAAAGAAAAAACCACCAAATCTCATGAAAGTCAATTACTATCATGAGAACACTGCAGGAAAGACCCGCCTCCATAATTCAATCACC
This sequence comes from Theropithecus gelada, assembly GCF_003255815.1. Classification (NCBI taxonomy): domain Eukaryota; kingdom Metazoa; phylum Chordata; class Mammalia; order Primates; family Cercopithecidae; genus Theropithecus; species Theropithecus gelada. The sequence continues at coordinate 83,512,800 of NC_037671.1, read as the reverse complement.
TCCCATTGGATTCCTCCCACCACATGTGGGAATTGTGGGAGTTACAATTCAAGATGAGATTTGGGTGGGGACACAACCAAACCATATCACTTCACCCGTGGCCCCTCCCAAATCTCATGCCCTCACATTTCAAAACCAATCACGCCTTCCCAACAGTCCCCCAAAGTCTTAACTCATTTCAGCATAAACTCAAAAGTCCACAGTCTGAAGTCTCATTCGAGACAAGGCAAGTCCCTTCTGCCTATGAGACAGTAAAATTAAAAGCAAGTTAGTTAGTTACTTCCTAAATACAATGTGGGTACAGGCATTGGGTAAATACAGTTGTTCCAAATGGGAGAAATTGGCCAAAACAAAGGGGCTATAGGCTGCGCACAGGTCCAAAATCTGGTGGAGCAGTCAAATCTTAACTCTAAAATTATCTCCTTTGACTCCATATCTCACATCCAGGTCACGCTGATGCAAGAGGTGGGCTCCCACAGCCTTGTGCAACTCTGCCCCTGTGGCTTTGCAGGGGGCTTTGCAGCCCTCTCTCAGCTGCTTTCACAGGCTGGTGTTGAGTATCTGAAGCTTTTCCAGGCAAATGGTGCAAGCTGTTGGTGGATCTACCATTCTGGGGTCTGGAGGATGCTCACCCTCTTTTCAGAGCTCCACTAGGTGGTGCCCCAGTAGGGAGTCTGTGTGGGGGCTCTGACCCCACAATTTCCCTTCTGTATTGCCCAGCAGAGGTTCTCCATGAGCACCCCATCCTGGCAGCAAACTTTTGTCTGGGCATCTAGGCATTTTCATACATCTTCTGAAATCTAGGCAGAGGTTCCCAAACCTCAATTCTTGACTTCTGTGCACTCGCAGGCTCAATACCATGTGGAAGTTGCTAAGGCTTGGAGCTTGCACCCTCTGAAGCCAGGACCCCAGCTCTACACTGGCCCCTTTTAGTCAGGGCTGGAGCAGCTGGGATGCAAGGCACCAAGTCCCTAGACCACACACACCACAGGGACCCTGGCCCTGGCCCACAGAACCATGTTTTCCTCCTATGCCTCTGAGTCTGCAATGGAAGGGGCTTCCGTGAAGACCTCTGACACACCCTGATGACATTTTTCCCATTGTCTTGGAGATTAACATTTGGCTCCTTATTATTTACGCAAATTTCTGCAGTGGCTTGAATTTCTCCTCAGAAAATGGGATTTTCTTTTCTTTTGCATTGTCAGGCTGCAAATTTTCCGAACTTCTATGCTCTGCTTCTCTTATAAAACAATTTTTTTAACAGCACCCAAATCACCTCTTGAATGCTTTGCTGTTTAGAAATTTCCTCTGACAGATACCCTAAGTCATTTCTCTCAAGTTCAAAGTTCCACAGATATCTAGGGCAGGGGCAAAATGCTGCCAGTCTCTTTGCTAAAACATAACAAGAGTCACCTTTCTCCAGTTCCCAACAAGTTCCTCATCTCCATCTGAGACTATCTCAAGTCCGGATCTTATTTTTTGTGTCACTATTGGCATTTTTGTCAAAGCCATTCAATGAGTCTCTAGGAAGTTCCAAACTTCCCCACATTTTCCTGTCTCTTCTGAGCTCTCTAAACCGTTCCAACCTCTTCCTGTTACGCAGTTCCAAAGTGACTTCCACATTTTCAGGTATCTTTTCAACAATGCCCTACTCTGCTGGTACCAATTTACTGTATGAGTCCATTTTCAGGCTGCTGATAAAGACATACCAAAGACTGAGAAGAAAAAGAGATTTAATGGACTCAGAGTTCCACATGGCTGGGGAGAACTCACAATCAAGGCAGAAGGCAAGTAAGAGCAAGTCACATCTTACATGGATGGCAGCAAGCAAAAGGAGAGCTTGTCCAGGAAACTCCCGGTTTTAAAACCATCAAATCTCATGAGACTCATTCACTATGACGAGAACAGTGCAGGAAAGACCCACCCCATAATTCAATCACCTCCCACCAGATTCCTCCCATGACACAAGGGAATTGTGGGAGTTACAATTCAATATGAGATTTGGGTGGGGACACAGCCAAACCATATTACCAAGAGTGTGTAACATGGAAGTGTAGAGAGCAGTATAACCTGCTGCTTGCACAGGTCTGTCACTGCTTATCCAGGACCAAGACCAAGTAGGAATTTACAGACCATTTTTCTCTTTTTCTTTTCTTTTCTTTCCTTTCTTCATTTTCTTTCCTTTCCTTTGCTCCCTCTTTCTTTCTTTTCTTTTCTTTCTTTCTTTCTTTCTTTCTTTCTTTCTTTCTTTCTTTCTTTCTTTCTTTCTTTCTTTCTTTCTTTCTCTCTTTTTCTCTCTCTCTCTCTTGCAGGAGGTTACATGTGCAAGCCTGTTACCTGGATATATTGCATAGTACTGGGGTTTGGGCTTCTATTGAACTCATCACCCAAATAGTAAACATAGTACTCCATAGGTAGCCTTTCAAGCCTTCATCACCTGTCTCCCTCCCCATTTTTAGAGTCCTCAGTGTGTTCCCACCTTTACATCCATGTGTACCCATTGTTTAGCTCCCACCTATAAGTAAGAACATGTGATATTTGATTTTCTGTTTCTGTGTTAATTCGCTTAGTGTAAATGCTTCCAGCTGCATCTATGTTGCTGCAAAGGACGTAAGTTCATTATTTTTTATGGCTGCATAGTATTCCACGGTATATACACACCAAATTTTCTTCATTCAGTCCACCATGTATGGGTACCTTTATTGATTCCATGACTTTGCTATTGTAAATAGTGTTATGATAAACAAACAAGTGCAAGTGTTTTTTTGTTTTGTTTTGTAGAATAATTTCTTTTCCTTTGGATAGATGACCAGTAATAGGATTGCTATGTCAAATTGCAGTTTTATTTTCAGTTATTTGAGTAATCTCCAAACTGCTTTCCACAGGGCCCAAACTAATTTACATTTCCACCCGTAGTATATAACCATTCCCTTTTCTCTATATCCTCACCAGCATCTGTTATTTTTTGACTTTTTATTAATAACCATTCTAACCATTGTGAGATATCTCATTGTGGTTTTGATTTGCATTTCTCTGATTATTAGCGATGTTGAGCATGTTTTCATATGTTTGCTGGCTCTTTGTACATATAGACCATTTTTATGGTTACATTGACAAGTGTCTGCAGTAGCTCTCAGTATTCCTACTGAGAGAAATAGAGTGTGCACACAGAAGGATCTTTGTGGTTCCAATTTACAGGCAAATCCCCTTCCAGCAGCTTGGGGAGCCTCTACATTGTAACCTAATCTAGAGGTGTGTTAACCATTAAACGGCAAGGCTTAATCTGCAGGGGGGATTCCCCAGCACATTGAAGTCTAAACCCTGGGGAAATTGCATATGAGCTCCAGCTGGAAAACACATATGGGAGATGAACAAGTTTATCTTTGTAAACTCTGTTTACAAACAAGGTGCATTTGTTCTCCACACAGTTTGTCTTTGCCACTGGCACTTGAGGAATCCAGTTTCAACTTTAGAATGACAACTTTGAGTTCTCTCCAAAATTGTATATTGTCTCTTGCCAGGGTTCTTCCTTTTAAGGCAATCTCCTTGACCCAGAATGATAGAACTGGGATACATTCATTCATTCAAAAACATATTCTAAGACTTATTGGACAAGCTCTATGGTTCAGGATATGTACAAAGGACACAAAAAATTTAATTAGACATTCTCTCTACACCCAAAAGTCATCTGATAATACACAGAAAGCAATAATATTAGTACAAGACATCTAATGCCAAGAAAGGAGGATGCAATAGCATCAGAAGAGTTGTGGGGAATCAGAAAAAACTTGATGAATACAGTAGCTTGTGAACTGGGATTAAAACACAAACAAAATTTCAGTTGAGAGAAATTACAGCCCAGTGAAGGCTGATGAAACTAATAGTAAAGGCCTTGAAAGACAGGAAAGTAGAGGAAATGTGAGAAAAGAACAAGTCATTCAATTTTGCTAAAACACAGACTACGAATAGAGTTTGAGGAAAATCCATCAAGGAAAGGGGACTGGGATCAAATCAGATAGATCAAAAAATGTCAAGCTATGGATGTTATAACAGTGACCAGGGGATATGGGAGTAAGCCAGGCAGACACAATTTCCTGCCCTCATGGGGCTCACGTTCTAGTGGAGGGACAGGGTGTCTTAAGGAAGCCAATTGAGATGAAGGGCGTAGAAAACACAGTGGCGACAATAGCTGTTGCCTACTGTGTGGTGTGCAGAGTGTTAAGCATTTTCCATATGGTACGCCAAGCTTTCACAGATTTTAACTGCAAGATTCAAGTGAGGAAACCGAGGCTTTAGAAAGGCTAGTGACTCACCCAAGAGTGTCCTGATGGCTGGATCAGAATCCAAATTCATGTCTCTCTGGTACCACAGCCCATTTCATTCTGCTCCAGGATGGATGAGTGAGTGAAAGAGAGAGAGAGAGAGAGAGAGAGAGTCAGAGAGAGAGAGAGACAGAGAGAGAGAAAGAGAGAGAGAAAAAAACAAGAAGCTGGGAAAGTAGTTGAATTTGTACTTTTAAGAATCCAGGAGAAAACTGGTGAAATTTGGTTGGATTTCTCCTGTTAAGAATCCAGGAGAAAAATAAGGGGAACTCAGGTGAAATGAAAAAGAAAGGGTGGCTATGGCTGATGGGGTGGAGGTAGATGGATAAGATTTAGTGACTCAGTGAATTTGACAGGAAAATAATGAGTATTTAGAGACAAGCCTATGGGAGTGATCCTGGGGAAATGGGAGAATGCATGAATAGAATCATGGAAGAAACTGAAAATTTCTAAAGATTTGGGGGCTGAGGGGAATTCAACAAGTTCATCCAACCAATATTTATTATTCATTTGTTTATTTAACAAATATATAATGGAGCATGCCATGTGCCAGGCACTGATGGGACACCAAGAACAAACCCAAAGTAAAAGCCACTCTCCTTAGGCTTGTGCTCTGGTGAGGGACGGGGCACTAAAACTGTAATCACACTGAAAAATGCATAATGACAAAGTGGGACAAGGCTCAACAGCAGGGATTTCCTAACCTTTTTGCATGGTGGATTCACCTGATACCTATGTCCCCCTCTGTACAGTGCATGGTTTAAATGTTCTGGGAGTGGTCTGAACTTTGGAAGTCTCCGAACCTCTCTTGGTAGTTCTAATATGCAGACAAGTAGACAACAGCAGAACTGAGTAGCTGTGACCTAGATCACATGGCCTGCAAAGCTGAAAATATTTACTGTCTAACTCTTTACGGAAAAATTTTGCCGACCCCTGCTCTAAAGGAAAAGAATATGGTCTCAGAGAGCTTATAACAAAGCAACAGGAGCTAGCATGAGTGGAGGGGGACTGGGGGTGCTGTTAGGAGGCTCCTTTGATATTTTAGTTTGTGTAGGAAAGTTATCTGGGAGAAGAGGACAGTAGGAGCACTACAAGCAGAAGAAACAGCAGGAGCAAAAGTCCTATTCCAATTGTTCATTGCTATTTAATGGACGAGCCACAAAACTTAGTGGCTCAAAACAACACTCAGTTTAGGATTATCTTTCACAATTCCAGGGGCTGAGTGGCCTCCCTGAGGCAGTTCTTGCCAGGGTCTCTCCTGTAGTTGAAATCAGACCAGCAGCTGAGGCCAGAGTCATCTTGAAGGCTTCTTCCCTTCCTTTTTGGAGGATGATGTCACTGTAAGCTCGACCTTCAGCTTGGCCTGGACCAACAGAAACACCTACCAACAGAAGACCTCACCACATGTTCTCTGTGTTCTCACCACATGGTGGCTGGATTTCAAGAGTTAGCCTCTCAGGAGAACCAAGTGGAAGTTGTGTTGCTCTTTATGACTTTTGTTTGTAAGTCATAGAGCATAGCTTCTGCAGTAACTATAGGACCACTCAGATTCAAAGAACGGGGCATAGGCCTATGTCTGCTTAGGAGGCTTGTCAATGTCACATTCTAAGAAGGGCCTGTGAGCTGGGACCTATTATGATGACACTCTATGGAAAATACTCTCTGCTGCAAACACAAAGAAGCATGGAATGCTTCAGCATCTCAAAGGAAAAGCGTGTGGGGGAGATGAGGCCAGAGAGATGGTGAGTCGAGACGGAGTCTGTTTGCCCATCTGAAGAATTTTTATCTTCTTCATAAGCCATGGGATTTTAATAATGCTGGTATTCAATACAGTGGTGTGGCTATAAGCACAAACTGGACAACTTGGGTTCAAATCCTACCTCTGCCATTTGCGTCTGTGCAATGTTGGATGTTGTGCAATCTCTCTGCACCTTGATTTCCTCATCTGTAAAACGAAAGAAGTTATTATTTTCTTTACTTTTTTTTTTTAAGTTTTGACTAGGCTGTGTCTTTTTCTTATTTTACTTTAAGTTCAGGGATATATGTGCAGTACATGTAGGTTTGTTACATAGGTATACATGTGCTATGGTTGTTTGCTACACCTATCAACCCACCATCTAGGTTTTTTTTGTTTTTGTTTTGTTTTGTTTTTCTTTTTTTTGAGATGGAGTTTCACTCTTGTCATTCAGGCTGGAGTGCAATGACGTGATCTAAGCTAACTGCCACCTCTGAACCCACGTTCAAGCAATTCTCCTGCCTCAGCCTCCTGAGTAGCTGGGATTATAGGCACCCACCATTGCACCTGGCTAATTTTTGTATTTTTAGTGGAGACAGGGCTTCACCAAGTTGGCCAGGCTGGTCTTGAACTCCTGACCTCAGATGATCCACCTACCTTGGCCTCCCAAAGTGCTGGGATTACAGGTGCAAGTCACCGCGCCCGGCATTTGTGTGTGTGTGTGTGTGTGTGTGTGTGTGTGTGTGTGTGTGTGTGTGAGACAGTCTCGCTCTGTCATCCAGGCTGGAATGCAATGGCGCTATCTCGGCTCACTGCAACCTCCGCCTCCCGGGTTCAAGTAATTCTTCTGCCTCAGCCTCCCAAGTAGCTGGGATTACAGGTGCCTGCCACCATGCCTGGCTAAGTTTTGTAGTTTTAATAGAGATGGGGTTTCATCATGTAGGCCAGGCTGGCCTCGAACTCCTGACCTCAGGCGATTTGCCCACCTTGGCTTCCCAAAGTGTTGGGATTACAGGCGTGAGCCACCACGCCTGGCCCATCATCTAGTTTTTAAGCTCTGCATGCAAAAGGTATTTGTCCTAATGCTCTCCCTCCCCTTCCCCCCAACCTCCCAACAGGCCTCAGTGTGTGATGTCCCCTTCCCTGTGTCCATGTGTTCTCATTGTTCAGGAAGTTGTTATTTTCTACAGTACATATCTCATAGAGAAGTTGGGACAACTAAATGGTTTAGTACAAGTTAGTACTTATGACAGTGTCTGGTCCTTAGTAAACATGACAAAATGGTTATCTAATGTTATTACTTGATACCTGCTAGGTAGTTAGTGTTCCACCTGTGGCTTAAAGAGGAATGCTAGCTCTCAGGATAAGCTTGATGCCTTTCTTGCACTCCACTCAGGGGTTGCAGGCAACTCGAACCCTTTGTTTCCTTCATTCTAGATTTTAATACTGCTGCCAAAGGACCTGACCAGCGTCCCTGTGTCACCATCACATCTTCTGCCTTAGAACACAGTGTGGCTCCTGCAGGGGGAGAAATGCTAAAGATTCGACATCCAGCATTACCCAGTGGGCTGTGCAGAAGAGGTTCCTCACATTCCCCAGCCCACCACAGCTTTCCACGGCCTTTCTCCTGTAAGGAAAAGCTCTGAGGCTAGCCAGTTCCTCAGTCATCCTCCCAAGACCAAGCTCTGTTGAGCGCCTGCAGGGCCCTCACCCTGCAATAAGGTGGAGCTCCCTACCCCAAATCACCTTTTTTCTTTTTTTTTCTGGCTAACTCCTTCTTATGTTTCAAGATTAAGCTTGGGCAACACTTCTTCTAAGACCCTTTTTCTAACCCTTTCCCTGCTCTATCCCCATATTATACCACTTCCATTTGGGTCAAAACCAGGACCTGCTATGCAATTTGTGGGACCCAGAGTAAAATGAAAAGGTGAGTTTCCTTGTTCAAAATTATCAAGAATTTCAAAGTAGCAGTAATAGAGCATTATATCAAGCATGGGACCCTTCCAAGTGCTGGGTACAGCAGGACTGCATGGGTTAGAGGCCCAGGAAGTCAACCCTGGTCAAAACACTTACCAGGCTACACTCTAATTGTCTGCATCCCTGATTGCTTCTACCATGAAACTAGAAGCCACTTTATGGAAAGGGCAGCCTGTTTGTATCTCTGCTACTTAGTACAATCAATCTTGAAGAAAAATACATGAATACACTAACTGATAACTAACACCAAAAACACAGTAATAACAAAATAGGATAGAAGAGACATTCTTGAATCTCCTGCAAACCCTGATAGGAAATGGATCAGATCAGAGACTTTGGAATCAGATGTCTTGACGATAACCCACCGAGACCTCTCAAAACCTTGGGACATCTTCCTAACACTCACCAATCCTCAGTGACCTCATCTGTAAAATGCACAAATCACAAAGCCTACCTCTTAGAGCCGCTCCAGGGATGGAATGACAATAATGCATGATCAACTATGCCTTGTACTTACAAATTAGTTCATTAATAATAATTATCCCAATGAACTGAGGCGGTTAAACTAGGAATGGTGTTTTCTGCTTTTCAAAGTACTTTTATATTCATGATCTCATTTGACTTAAAATTCACTATTATTATTTTAAAGATGAGGGAAAGAAAACAAGCTTTGAGTTATCTATCCAGAAGACAAGGGTAGAATAAGCCAGGCTTAGATCTCTTTATCCTAATTCATATTCTTTCAATTGCACCGGGGTGATATTGCTTTCAATGAAATACATCTACGAAAATTTCCTGCACAGGGCCTTTTAAATAATATAACTAAAATTTGATTTTTTTTTCTGACTACAGTCCATGGTAGATAACTGCCATATGATTTCATACACTCAGAATTAAGGAACTAGTGGGGGTGATTTTGATCTTACAATTTGCTACTGGCTCTTTAAGTGCAGTGAGACACACACTGAGACATTCATTCTTTAATTTGGTGCCACTTAAAGGTTCACTGCTTTTGCTGATGTTGGGTATAAAATATAGATCTACAAATAATTGTCTAGAGAGGGAGTAGCTTCAACTTAAAGATAAAAGTTTCACCGAACCTTCCTCCCTAGGTCAGTGGGATGGTCTTTAAATCTTATGATCTTGACTTCTTGCTGACTGATAAAGCAATTGTAGTTTTTTAGAGAAGTTGAAATATTTTAAAAGAATATAAAAGTTTTCACATAGGAGTGACAGTGAATAGAGAATAGACTTGAGAAGAGAGAAATTTTGACATGCTTGTTATGTAGAAATTATTTTTTCCTTGAAAAAGTAAAGGTCCTAGAAAACAGATAAAGAGAGTGACCTCAAACTTTTCTCCATTTTATTAATCCTCTACTGAAACTCCCATTCTTCAAATGTTAGGCCTCATGAATTATTCTGCATCAGTATTTTCTCTAATGCTTTTTACCTGATTTCAGTAAAGTCTTCTCTAGTCACTTGGCAACTCCAACACCCCCATAACTAGTACCCATTTCCTGTTTTGTGTTTGTTTTTCTCCTAACAACCAATCTTTTTCTAGCTTACTTTATTAGCAAAGTTTAAAATACATATCCATTCTACTTTTTCTTCCACTCCTAGAGTGCACTGTGCAGTCCTCTTGATCAGAGCTGAATGTGGCCCCTTGAAGACCATAGGCCATTGAAAAAAAAAACAAAAAACATGGTATCTGTCACCCCTACCCTATCCAGTCACAAATAACCTGCAATGAAAATCCCAACTGGAAAAAGAAAGGGGACGCCTGGAATATATGCAGCAGTCAATGATCTGTAACAGTGATAAATCCTTCTGGGGAGAAGTTAGGAAGGGGTTGCAGCTTTTGGTTATGACAAGGTTGGTAACAACACAGAGAATAAGGTGGAGTAGGGACAAGATCACTAGAAGAAAGGAGCTTAAGGAACTGCAAGACCCCGCTACCTGAAGAATCATCAACCTGGGTAACACTGTGAAAAACACCAGCCAGAAAAAATGTTTAAAGGAAACTACTTTCATTACTCAGGTGGACCAAGAGCCCAAGTATATGTGGTAAGGCACAGCATTCAGAGTGCTTGAGCATGTGTTTCCTAATTGATATAAAAAGAGATTCATCTAGGAAAAAAGTTCATGCATACATTTACTCTCTTATAGTTTTGTTTCACTGCAAAATTATCCAGCATTCCCTGTCTTTCAACTTTAAGCTTTTGAAGGCAGAGATGTACAGTACTCATACCTTTTTCATTTTGGTGTCCCCAGGCTTAATACAACAGTAGACATTTAATCAACATGTCCTTGGAAGTGAATGTAAGTTCATGAGAAAAGAATGTCACTAGCAACTTTGAAACCATCATTCTAAGAAATTTAGACCAAGGTAATCTAATGTGAGAACATGAGGATTTTAGAAAGACAATGTCAGAGGAGATATTCCCCTAGTAATGGCTATGTGGACTGGAAAGACTTTCACATTTACATCAATTTGTTTTGAACATCCTTTCTCTGTATTTAAAACAGCTCTGAAATTTTCAAATACATAAAGCCATTTCCCACAATAACCAGTGTTTTGAAATGTCATGTGATTCCAGCATGTCTTACTCTTACTTCAAAATCAGAAGACTTTGACCCTGCTTTAAGGACAAATGATGCTTGCTTTGATATCTTTATTTTTATTTCTAGGCAGGGTGTGTCCTTTGATATTAGAATTTTCCTAGTGTGGATGCAGTTGATTTCAGCAGTGCCCTGATCATCCTGTGAAAAATGCTGCAGAAGTTACAGCATCCATCTGTTATGTGATTATAGAACCTGGCCTGTCACACACCAGGCTCCTCTTTTTTTTTTTTTTTTTTTACCATTCTTGCTCTGCCTGTTCAGACATTCTTAGTCTTTCTCGAAAAAGTAGAATGGAAATATAGCTTTCTTAGCCTTTCTCTGCCTCATTCATTTCATGGAGAATTCCTGGCTTCCCCATTATTTTACAATAATCTCCACAAAGTAGAAAGGGATAGCTGGGAAGTCCAGGTTAAAATATCATGCTGGACAATCTAGATTTTAGTTTTATTTTCATGGATTGAATTACATAATTTCACTGTTAATTATCTTCTTCACAGTCTAAAATATCTATCTAGCTTCAGAGTCCAGTGCTTTTTCCGTCATATTAGTCATTCTTCAAGATACCTGCAGAAGGAAATTTTCCATCTTTCCTAATCTGTAGCCAATGTGAGCCCATTGCCTAGGGTTATGTAGGAATCACTGAGCTCAGCCTGTTCGAGGGGTTGACCCTTGGCAGTCATCTAGTTTGCTCCCTTCATTTAGCAGATGAGGGAACCAAAGCCCAAGAAAGATAGTGGGCTTATTCTCCATCACACAACTGGTAAATACTGGAGTTGGGACCTTGACAATGCTACTCCTTCAAGCAGGCTTAAAATATTAAGGTTCAGGACTCTAAGTGAGCCCCCCCGGGAACCTGAGGACAGTTCCTAGTTGTTTAAATGGCCTTTCCATACTTCATTACCAACAGCTACAGCCCAAGTCTGAAAACTCATCTACAGCTATCTAACCTGCAACATGCTTTCCAGGCCCCTCTCTGAGGGGGTTGGGGAAGCTGGGCAGGGCACTGCACAAATAAACACAACAACACTGGCAGACTTTGGAGCTCTGCTGAAGCAAAGCACTGCCAGGAGTGAAAGTCATTAAAGACCCTTTGCAAAGGCTGTTAAGAAATGTGCAAACAGCCGTATAAACAACACCAGGTCAGGTCATGGAAGGAGACTAGCAACTGGGGAGGCCCAAGAGAGCCTGCTGAAGTGGGAAATTCCCAGCAGGGAGAAGACATTTGGAAAAACAACTCCATCAGGTTTTATCAACACACATCATTTACTAAGTGCTATATTTTATGTAGACTATGTGTGGCCTAAATTTAACAAGAGAAGCTTTTATCAATCGCAGTTTTTATCACTTCCAGATATCTCTGTTTCTGAATTACTGGCAACATTGATGCTATGTTCATTTATCTGGGCTTTCCTCTCCAAACACACCATGGGTGATGCTCTCAGAGAGATCATCTCGGTGGAGAGCAGCGATGACCTGCACACACACGCTTCCTGTTGGACGTGCTGTGTGGTTCGGGCCCTACACATGCTGACACATGCTGAATTGTAAACAAACATAATTAGGCCTGGTGTTCTAATTTTAAGCCTTAGAGGAAACAGACATATTAATAATCACAGTGGTAGAGAAACTCCCGCATATAGGCCATGCTATGAAATACTAGTTTCTCTGCCAGAGTAAAAACTTTGGCACTTCCTTCTTGAGGAAGGTGATGCTATAATTTCCTTGACCTTCTTGGGAATAGCATCAGTGGCCACAAACCTTCAAGGGAGTTGTGCTGAATGCAGAAAAGTGATTTCTCATGTCTGTGACTTCACCTACATGTGGAGAGCAATTATGTGAAGATGAGAGGGAAGTCTTGTTTTGCACATGACTGCCAGTAGCCTAAATTTTTCTGCTTCTGCTTCTCCATCCAGATTCTTTCCTCTCTGGTCATTCAAGAAGCTCTTTCTGACTGGCCTACCTTCCATTTTTCTTCTGCCAAGATTTTCTTCCTTCGCTTTCTTTGTGCACACACACACAGAGCCACTTTTTTAGCCTGGTTGTTCAGCTTTTGCTCCAATTTAGGAGGACTGACTCTCTGAGTACATTCATCTGGACTCCTGGAGACTAGACATATACATGGAAGTTTCTTCCACAGCAGTTTCCTTGTTGTCTGTCATATTAAATAAAAACAAAAGCCTTTTTAAATATAAATAAATAGTATTAAACTTTGGAATGTCCTGAAAGTAGCTGGAGAAATTTGCACTGAATTTAGATGGTATGTTTGAGCTGCTCTGATTTAAAATCTAGACTGTGTGCCCCATGAGGAATTGCCTTGTGGATAGACCTCAGAGAGACATGCCGTCACCCTCCAGGACAGCTGAAAGCAGAGTTCATTGAGGGGCCAGGCTGTTATGGATGCTCTTGAAAGAGAAATAAATCAGGGATCTTCCTCATGAGTCCTGACTGAAAGTCATGACAGATTTTCAGAAAAGAAGGCATTACTTTGTAATCAAGCTGCTTTTCACAAGTTCAACTCTCTATGGCTTTCACCAGGGCTGTAGAATTAGGCTTTTATTTGTTTAGCAATGAGTTTTTCTTCACCTGTGTAATGCAAGGTGGGATCAGCATTGGACAAGGATAGCCTGCATGGCACATCATGTGTTTCTTCTCGTTCCACTTGGCACAGGAACTGGTTACTCTTCTAGATATCCACATTATCAGTCAAACACTCTTAATTATCTTGTATAGAGAAAATTTAGGGCTGGATGCTGTGGCTCTGTAATCCTAGCACTTTGGGAGGCTGAGGTGGGTGAATCACCAGAGATCAGGAGTTCAAGACCAGCCTGACCAACATGGCAAAACCCCATCTCTACTAAAAATATAAAAATTAGCCAGGCACAGTGGTGAGTGCCTGCAATCCCAACTACTCGATAAGTGGAGGCAGGAGAATTGCTTGAACCCAGGAGGTGGAGGTTGCAGTGAGCCAAGATCTCACCATTGCACTCCAGCCTGGGTGACAGAGACTCTGTCTCAAACAAAACAAAACAAAACGAAACAAAAAGAGAGAGAGAAAAAAAAAATTTAGATTTTTCTGCCATTCTTAATGACATAATTGTCTATTCCTGTTAATGGTAATACCAACAACTAAGGTTTGCAAGCACTTAATATATGTCAAGCAGTGCCAAACACTTTCTTAATTCTCATTTGTCCCTTTTAAAGTATACAATTCAGTGCTTGTTAGCATGTTTACAGAGTCATGTCACCATCATTACTATCTCATTTAAGAACGTTCCATCACCCTAAAAAGAAACTAATATGGTCTGGCTCTGTGTCCTCACCAAAATCTCATCTTGAATTGTAATCCAAATTATAATCTCCACGTGATGGGGCAGGGAACCCATGGGAGGTGATTAGGCCATGGAGGGGGTCCCTCTTGCTGTTCTCATGATAGTGAGTGAGTTCTCATGAGATCTGATGGTTTTATAAGGGGCTCTTCCCTGTTTGCTCTGTACTTCTCTCCCCTGCCACCATGTGAAGAAGGACATGTTTGCCTCCCCTTCTGCCACGATTGTAAGTTTCAGGAGGCATCCTCAGTCATGTGGAACTGTGAGTCAATTAAACATCTTTTCTTTATAAATTACCCAATCTTGGGTATGTAGTCATATCAGTGTGAGAACAGACTAATACCATAATTGGTACTAGGAGGTAGTGGGATACAGCTATAAAGATACCCAAAAATGTGGGAACAACTTTGAAACTGGGTAACAGCAGAGGTTGGAACAGTTTGGAGGCTCAGAAGAAGACCAGAAGTTGTGGCAAAGTTTGGAACTTCCTAGAGACTTGTTGAATGATTTTGACAAAAATGCTGATAGTGATATGGACAATGAAGTCCAGTCTGAGGTGGTCTCAGATGGAGATGAGGAGCTGCTTGGGAACTGGAGCAAAGGTGACTCTTGCTATGCTTTAGCAAAGAGACTGGCAGCATTTTTCCCCTGCCCTAGAGATCTATGGAACTTTGAACTTGAAAGAGATGATTTTGAGTATGTAGTGGAAGAAATTTCTAAGTGGCAAAGCATTCAAGAGGAATCAGAGGATAAAAGTTTGGAAAACTTGCAGGCTGACAATGCAATAGAAAAGAAAAACCCATTTTCTGAGGAGAAATTCATGCTGGCTGCAGAAATGTGCATAAATAACAAGGAACCAAATGTTAGTTGCCAACACAATGAGGAAAATCTCTTCAGTGCATGTCAGAGGTCATCATGGCAGGCCCTCCCATAACAGACCCAGAGGCATAGGAGGAAAAAATAGCTTTGTGGGCCTGACCCTGGGCCTTGCTGCTTTGTTCAAGCTCAGGACTTGGTACCCGGTGTCCTAGCCATGGCTAAAAGGGGCCAATGTACAGCGCAGCTGTTGCTGCAGAGGGTGTAAGCTACAAGCCTTGGTGGCTTACACATGGTGTTGGGCCTGTGGGTGCACAAAAGTCAAAAACTAAGGTTTGGGAATCTCTGCCTAGATTTCAGAGGATGTATGGAAATGCCTGGTAGTCCAGGCATAACTTTACTGCAAGGGTGGAACCCTTATGGAGAACCTCTGCTAGGGCAGTGCAGAAGGAAAATGTGGGGCTGGAGCCCCCACACAGAATCCCTACTGGGCACTACGTAGTGGAACTGTGAGAAGAGGGCCACTATCTTCCATACCCCAGAATGGTAGATCCACCTACAGCTTGCACCATTTGCCTGGAAAAGCTGCAGACACTCAACACCAGCCTGTGAAAGCAGCTGCGAGGGGGCCGTACCCTGCAAAGCCACAGGAGTGGAGTGGAGTTGCCCAAGGCTGTGGGAGCCCACCTCTTGCATCAGCATGCCCTGGATGTGAGACATGGAATCAAGTGAGATTATTTCAGAGCTTTAAGGTTTAATTACTGCTTCATTAAATATCAGACTTGCATGGGACCTGTAGGCCGTTTGTTTTGGCCAATTTCTCCCATTAGGAATGGGTGCATTTATCCAATATCTGTACCCCTATTTTATCTAGGAAGTAAATAACTTACTTTTGATTTTACAGGTTCATAGGAGGAAGGAACTTTTCTTGTCTCAGATGATACTTTGAACTTGCACTTTTGGGTTAATGCTGAAATGAGTTAAGACTTTGGGGAACTGTTGGGAAGGCATAATTGTGTCTTAAAATGCGAGAAAGATGAGATTTCCAAGGGGCCAGAGGTGGGATGCTATGGTCTGGCTCTCTGTCCCCACCCACATCTCATCTTGAATTGTAATCTGAATTGTAATTCCCATGTGCTGGGAGAGGGACATTGTGGGAAGTGACTGGATGATGGGTGCAGTTGCCCTTGCTCTTGTCATGATAGTGAGTGAGTTCTCATGAGATCTGATGATTTTATAAGAGGCTCTTCCCCCTTCGCTCTGTTCTCAATTATTCTCCTTGCTGCTGCCATGTGAAGAAGGACATGTCTGCTTCCCCTTCTGCCATGATTGTAAGTTTACTGAGGCCTCCTCAGGCATGCAGAACTGTGAGTCAATTAAGCCTCTTTCCTTTATAAATTGTCCGGTCTTAGGTATTTCTTTATAGCAGTGTGAGAACAGACTAATACAGAAGCCCTGTACCTATTAGCAGTTATCATGCTCCTACTCCCATAACCCAGTGTTTGGCAAGTACTAAACATCTTTCTGGACATGGCTATTCTGGATGCATTACACAAATGGAATCATACAACATGTGGCCTTTTGTGTGTGGCTTCTTTCACTTAATGTTTCTAAGGTACATCCCTTTTGTAGCATGTATCAGCGCTTTTTTATGGCTGAATAATATTCTAATGTATGAATTTACCAAACCTCATTTATCCATTAATTGAGTGATATTTCATTTATTTCCACATCTTCACTGTCTGGAATACTACTGTTATGAACACTCATGTACAAGCTTTTTGTGTGGAAATGTGTTTTCTTTTCTCTTGAGTATATACCTAGGAATTAAATTGTTGAGTTATATAATAATGCTGTTTAACTTTTTTTAAAAAAAAAATGGACTTTATTTTTTAGAGTAACTTTTGGTTCAAAGAAAAATTGAGCTGAAGATACAGAGATTTCCCACATACCCTCTGGACCCACGTATGCACAGCCTCACTCATTATTGATATCCCCCATCAGAGTGGTGGTACATTTGTTATTATACAATTGGTAAACCTACATTGACACATCATTATCATTCAGAACTCATAGTTTACATTAGGGTTAACTCTTGGTGTTGTACATTCTATGGGTTTAGATAAATGTATAATGAAATGTATTTACCGTTATAACATCACATAGAGTAATTTCACTGACCTAAGAATCATCTATACTCTCCCTATTCACCCATTCCTCCCTCTTAATCCCTGGCAATCATTGATATTTTTACTGTCTCTAAATATTTTCCAGATTATATACCTGGAATCATAAAGTATGTAACCTTTTCAGAAGTGGCTTCTATCACTTAGGAATATGTATTTACGCTTTTTCCATGTGTTTTTCATGGCTTGATAGCTCATTTCTTTTCACCACTAAACAATAGTCTATTGTCTGGATGCACTACAGTTTATCCATTTACCTGTTGAAGTACATTTTGATTGCTTTCAAGTTTTGGCAATTCAGAATGATGCTACTATAAACGTCCTTGTGCAGGTTTTTGTGTGGACGTAAGTTTTCAAGTTCTTTGCATAAATTCTAAGAAGCACAATTGCTAGATTGTTTGTTAACAGCATGTTTAATTTTGTAAGAAAGTACCAGACTGTCCTTCACAGTGGCTGTACCATTTTGCCTTACAAACAATTAACAAGATAATTCCTGTTCCTTGTCAGCATTAGGTGGTGTCAGTGTTATAGATTTTGACCATTCTAATAGGTGTGTAGTAGTATCTCATTGTTGTTTTAAGTTGCATTTTTCTGATGACTTATGATGTGGAGCATCTTTTTATATACTTACTTGTCATTGTGTATCTTCTTTGATGAGATGTCTGTTAAGGTCTTTGGCCCATTTTAAATTAGTTATTTGCTTTCTTATTGTTGACTTTTAAGAATTATTCATATATTTTGGATAACAGTCATTTGTCAGACATTTTCTCCCAATCTGTGATTTGTCTTTTTAATCTCTTCATACTTCACAGTATGCTTCCCAGGGCATAAATTTTTAATTTTAATCAAGTGCAAGATATCAATTCTTTTTGTCATGGATGTTTAGTGTTATATCTAAAAAGTCATCATGAAACCCAAGGTCATCTAGACGTTCTCTTTTGTTATCTTCTGGGAGTTTTATACTTTTGAGTCTTACATTTAGATCTGTAATCCATTTTTAGTTACTTTTTGTGAATGGTGTAACGTCTGTGTGTAGAGTCATTATTTTACCTGTGGATGTCCAGTTGTTTCAGCACTATTTGATGAAAAAATTATCTTTTCTCCATTATATTGTCTTTGGTTTGTGGCCGAAGATCAGTTAACTATATTTATGTGACACTATTTTTAGGCTACTATTTAACTTTTTAAAACATCGCCAGTGTTTTTTCCAAAGATGCTTCACCATTTTACAATCCACCAGTAATATGTAAGGGTTCCAATTTTTCTGTTCCCTCTCCAATGCAAGTTATGGTCTATTTAATTATAGTAATACTAATTTCTGTGAAGTGATATCACATTGTAAGTTTGATTTTCATTTCCCTAATGATTGAAGATGTGGAGTGGATTTTCATGTGCTTATTATCCATTAATGTGTTTTTTGTTATTATACTTTAAGTTCTAGGGTACATGTGCACAAAGTGCAGGTTTGTTACATATGTATACATGTGCCATGTTGGTGTGCTGCACCCATTAACTTGTCATTTACATTAGGTATATCTCCTATTGCTATCCCTCCCCACTAATGTGTATTTTTTTTTTTTGGAGAAATGTCAGTTCTAGTTCTTTGCTTTTATTTTAATTGGGTAATTTCTGTTGAGTTGTAAGAATTCTGATGTATTTTGAATACAAATTATTTATCAAATATATAATTTGAAAATATTTTCTCTTCTTCCACTGATTGTTACTTCTCTATCCTGATGGTATAATCAGCAGCACAAAAGTTTTGAATTTTGATAAACTATTATTTTTTTTCCTGTATTGCTTGTGCTTTTGGTGTAATGTCTAAGAAACCATTGCATAACTCAGTATTAGAAAGATTTACTTTTGTATATTCTTTTGAGTTTTATAGTTTTATGTCTCATAGTCTTATTTTAATAGACCTTATTATTAGATCTATTTTAGATTAAAATAGGTTTATTTTAGATTAACTTTTGTATGGTTTGAGGTAGTTGTCCAAATTCTTTCTTTTACATGTGAATATTTAGCTGTTTCAGTGACATTTGTTTAAAAGACTAATCTTGGAATTGTCCTCACTGAGAGAATTCCATTGAATTATCTTGCCACCCTTTTTGAAAATCAATTGATCATAAATGTCAGTGTTTAATTCTGGACATTAAGTTCTACTGTATTGATCTATATGTTTATCCTCATTCC
The DNA here is from genome assembly GCF_003255815.1 of Theropithecus gelada. NCBI lineage: Eukaryota > Metazoa > Chordata > Mammalia > Primates > Cercopithecidae > Theropithecus > Theropithecus gelada. The sequence goes on along the minus strand of NC_037671.1, from coordinate 83,493,623 downwards.
AGTATCACAGTTTTTTGTTTCATTTTTTTTTTAATTTCTGTAAGTGTATTTCTTTCAACTTTGTTCTTTTTTTTAAAGATTGTTTTGACTATCCTGGGTCTCTTGCATTTCCATCTGAATTTTAGGATCATCTTGTCAGTTTCTACATAAAGTCAGCTGAGATTTTGATAGGAACTGAGTTGAATCTATAGATCAACTTGGTGAATGTCATGATCTTAACAATATTGAGTTTTCTGAGTCATGAACATGGAATGTCTTTTCATTTGTTTAGGTCATTTTTAATTTCAACAATCTTTTACCCCTTTTAGTATAAAGTCTTACGTTACTTTTATCAAACTTATTCCTAAGTATTTTTTCTTTGTGATGCTATTGTAAATTGGGTTATTTTCTTAGTTTCATTTTCAGCTTGTTCATTCCTAGTATATTGAAATACAATAACTTTTTGTGTATTAATCTTGTATCCTGAAAACGTAGTGATCTCATTTATTAATAGGTTATTATAATGAGTCCTTAGAATTTTCCATATACAAGGTCATATCATCTGTGAATATAAAATAGTTATATTTCTTCCTTTTCAATCTTTTTTCTCTTTCTTTTTAAAAATTTTTCCATAAGTTACTGGGATACAGGTAGTAGTTGGTTACATGAATAAGTTATTTAGTGGTGATCTGTGAGATTTTGGTGCACTCATCACCCGAGCAGTATACACTGCACCCTATTTGTAGTATTTTATCCCTTGCTCCCCCACTCTTCCTCCGAAGTCTCCAAAGTCCATTGTATCATTCTAATGCATTTGTGTCCTCATAGCTTAGCTCCCACATATCGGTGAGAACATACGACATTTGGTTTTCCATTCCTGAGTTACTTTACTTAGAATAATAGCCTCCAATCTCATCCAAGTCACTGCAAATGCTGTAAATTCATTCATTTTTATGGCTGAGTAGTGGTCCATCATATATATACCACAGTTTCTTCATCTACTCATTGATTGATGAGCATTTGGGTTGGTTCCACGATTTTGCAATTGTGAATTGTGCCGCTATAAACATGCGTGTGCAAGTATCTTTTTCATATAATGACTTCTTTTCCTCTGGGTAGATTCCCAGTAGTGGGATTGCTGGATCAAAGACATTTTAGTTCTTTAAGGAATCTCCACATTGTTTTCTGTAGTGGCTGCACTAGTTTACATTGCCACCCATAGTGTAGAAGTGTTCGCTGATCATCGCATCCACGCCAACATCTACTGTTCTTTGATTTTTTTGATTATGGTCATTCTTGCACAAGTAAGGTGGTATCACATTGCAGTTTTGATTTGCATTTTCCTGATCAATAGTGATGTTAAGTGTTTTTTCACATGTTTGTTGGTTATTTGTACATCTCCTTTTGAGAATTGTCTATTTAGATCCTTAGCCCACTTTTTGATGGCATTGTTCATTTTTTTCTTACGGATTTGTTTGCGTTCATTGTAGATTCTGGATATTAGTCCTTTGTCAGATGTATAGATTGTGAAGATTACCTCCCGCTCTATGAGTTGTCTATTTACTCTGCTGATTGTTCCTTTTGCTGTGCAAAAGGTCTTTAGTTTAATTAGGTCCCAACTATTTACCTTTGTTTTTATTGCATTTGCTTTTGAGTTCTTGCCAAAGCCAATGTCTAAAAGGGTTTTTTCAATATTATCTTCTAGAATTTTTACAGTTTCACGTCTTCAATTTAAGTCCTTAATGCATCTTGAGTTGATTTTTGTATAAGGTAACAGATGAGGATCTAGTTTCATTCTCCTACATGTGGCTAGGATTATGCCAACACCATTTGTTGAAAAGGATGTCCTTTCCCCACTTTATGTTTTTGTCTGCTTTGTCAAAGATCAGTTGGCTATAAGTGTTTGGGTTTATTTCTGGGTTCTCTATGCTGTTCCATTGGTCTATGTGCCTATTTTTATACCAGTACCACACTCTTTTGGTGACTGTGGTCTTATACTATAGTTTGAAATCAAGTAGTATGATGCCTCCAGGTTTGTTCTTTTTGCTTAGTCTTGATTTGGCTATGCGGGCTCCTTTTTGGTTCCCTATGAATTTTGGAATTGTTTTCTCTAATTCTGTGAAGAATGATGGTGGTATTTTGATGGGGATTGTATTGAATTTGTAGATTGCTTTTGGCAGTATGGTCATTTTCACAATATTGATTCTACCCAACCATGAGCATAGGATGTGTTTTCATTTGTTTGTGTCATCTATGATTTCCTTCAACAGTGTTTTGTAGTTTTCCTTGTAGACATCTTTCAACTCCTTGGTTAGGTATATCCTGAGTATTTTTTTTTTCACAGCTGTTGTAAAAGGGATTGAGTTATTGAATTGATTGTCCACTTGGTCGCTGTTGGTGTACAGAGGAGCCACTGATTTGTGTACATTAATCTTGTATCTGAAAACTTTGCTGAATTCTTTTATCAGTTCTAGGAGCTTTCTGGAGGAGTCTTTAGGGTTTTCAAGGTGCACGATTATATCATCAGCAAACAGTGACAGTGTGACTTCCTCTTTACTGATTTGGATGCCCTTGATTTCTTTCTCTTGTCTAATTGCTCTGGCTAGGACTTCCAGTACTATGTTGAAAAGGAGTGGTGACAGTGGGCATCCTTGTCTTGTCCCAGTTCAGCATCAGAGGGAATGCTTTCAACTTTTCCTCATTCAGTATTATTTTGACTGTGGGTTTGCCATAGATGGCTTTTATTACATTGAGGTATGTCCCTTGCATGCCAATTTTGCTGAGAGTTGTAATCATAAAAGGAAGCTGGATTTTGCTAAATGCTTTTTCTGCATCTATTGAGATGATCATGTGATTTTTCTTTTTAATTCTGTTTGTGTGGTGTGTCACATTTATTGACTTGCATATGTTAAACTATTCTTGCATCCCTAGTATGAAACCCACTTGATCATGGTGGATTGTCTTTTTGATATGTTGTTGGATTTGGTTAGCTAGTAGTTTATTAAGAATTTTAGCATCTATGTTCATCAAGGATATCGATCTGTAGTTTTCTTTTTTGGTTGTGTCCTCTCCTGGTTTTGGTATTAGGGTGATGCTGGCTTCATAGAATGAATTATGGAGGGTTCCTTCTCTGTCTATCTTGTAGAATAGTGTCAAAAGGATTGGTACTAATTCTTCGAATGTCTGGTAGAATTCTGCTGTGGATCCGTCTGGTCCTGGACTTTTTTTGTTGGTAATTTTTAAATTACCATTTCAATCTTGCTGCTCATTTTTGGCCTGCTCATGGTATCTAACTATTCCTGATTTAAGCTAGAAGGGTTGTATTTTTCCATTAATTTATCCATGTCTTCTAGGTTTTCTAGTTTATGTGCATAAAGGTGTTTATAGTAGCCTTGAATGATCTTTGTATCTCAGTGGTGTCAGTAGTAATATCTCCTGTTTCATTCGCTAATGAGATTGTTTGAATTTTCTCTCTTCCTTTCTTGGTTAATCTTGCTAATGATCTATCAATTGTATTTTTCTTTTCAAAGAACCAGCTTTCTACTTCATTTATCTTTTGTATCTTTTTTGTTGTTGTTGCAACTTCATTTAGTTCTGTTCTGATCTTGATTATTTCCTTTCTTCTGCTGAGTTTGTATTTGGTTTGTTCTTGTTTCTCTAGTTCCTTGAGGTGTAACCTTAGAATGTCAGTTTGTGCGCTTTCAGTCTTTTTGATGCAGGCATTTAGGGCTATGAACTTTCCTCTTAGCACCACCTTTGCTGTATTCCAGAGGTTTTGATAGGTTATGTTATCATTGCCCTTCATTTTGAAGAATTTTTAAATTTCCGTTTTAATTTCATTTTTTACCCAATGCTCATTCAGGAACAGGTTATTTAATTTCCATGTATTTGCATAATGTCAAAGGTTCCTTTTGGAGTTAATTTCCAGTTTTATTCCACTGTGGTCTGAGAAATTGCTTGATACGATTTCAATTTTCTTAAATTTATTGAGGCTCATTTTATGACCTATCATATGGTCTGTCTTGGAGAAAGTTCCACACACTGTTGAATAGAATGTGTATTCTGAGGTTGTTGGATGAAATGTTCTGTATATATCTGTTAAGTCTATTTGTTTACTTCCATTGTTTAAATCCATTGTTTGTTTGTTGACTTTCTGTCTTGATGTCCTGTCTAATGCTCTCAGTGGAGGATTGAAGTCCCCACTATTACTGTGTTGCTGTCTATCTCATTTATTAGTTCTATTAGTAATCGTTTTACACATTTGGGAGCTCCAGTGTTAGCTGCATATATATCTAAGATTGTGATATTTTCCTGTTGGACAAAGCATTTTGCCATTATATAATATCCTTCTTTGTCTCTTTCAACTGCTGTTGCTTTGAAGTTTGTTTTGTATGATATAAGAAGAGCTACCCCTGCTTGCTTTTGGTATCCATTTGCATGAAATGACTTTTTCCAGCCCTTTATTTTAAGTTTAAGTGAGTCCTTGTGTGTTAGATGAGTCTCCTGAAGGCAGCAGATGGATGGTTGGTGAGTTCTTACACATTCTGTAGTTCTGTATCTTTTAAGTGGAGCAGTTAGGCCATTTACATTCAGGTTAGTATTGAGATGTGATGTACCATTGCATTCATCATGCTATTTGCTGCCTTTGTTTGTTTCTCCTTTTTAACTTGTATTTTTGTTGTGTAGATCCTGTGTGATTTATGCTTTAAAGAGGTTCTGTTTTGATGTGTTTCTAGGATTTATTTCAATATTTAGAGCTCCTTTTAACAGTTCTTATAGTGGTGGCTTGGTAGTGGTGAATTCTCTCAGCTTCTGTTTATCTGAAAAAGACTGTATCTTTCCTTCATACATGACGCTTAGTTTTTCTGGATACAAAATTCTTGGTTGATAATTGGCTTGTTTGAGGAGGCTGAAGATAGGGCCCAAATTTTGCCCTTCTAGCTTTTAGGGTTTCTGCTGAGAAATCTGCTGTTAATCTGATAGATTTTCCTTTATAGGTTACCTGGTGTTTCTGTCTCACAGTTCTTAAGATTCTTTCCTTCATCTTAACTTTGGATAACCTGATGACAGTGTGCCTAGGTGATTAACTTTTCGTGATGAATTTCCTAGGTGTTCTTTGTGCTTCTGTATTTGGATGTCTAGGTCTCTAGCAAGGCCAGGGAAGCTTTCCTTGATTATTCCCCCCAGTATGTTTTCCAAGCTTTAGAATTTTCTTCTTCCTCAGGAACACACTGATTATTCTTAAATTTGGTCATTTAACATAATCCCAGACTTCTTGGAGATTTTGTTCATATTTTCCTATTCTTTTTTCTTCATCTTTGTTGGATTGGGTTAATTCAAAGACCTTGTCTTTGAGTTCTGAATTTCTTTCTTCTACTTGTTTAATTCTGTTGCTGAGACTTTCCAAAATATTTTGCATTTCTATAAGTGTGGCCAATGTTTCCTGAATTTCTTATTGTTTTTTTCTTTAAGCTATTTCCTTGAATATTTCTCCCTTCACTTCTTGTATCATTTTTTGGATTTCCTTGCATTGGACTTTGCCTTTCTCTGGTGCCTCCCTGATTCACTTAATAACTAACATCTTCAATTCTTTTTCAGGTAAATCAGGGATTTCTTCTTGGTTTGGATACATTGCTGGTGAAATAGTGTGATTTTGGGGAGTGTTAAAGAGCCTTGTTTTGTCATATTACCAGAGTTGGTTTTCTGGTTTCTTCTCGTTTAGGTAGGGTCTGTCAGAGGGGGGTCTAGGGCTGAAGGCTGTTGTTCATATTCTTTTATCCCACAAGATGTTCCCTCCAAGTAGTTCTCTCCCCCTTTTCCTATGGATGTGGCTTCATGTGAGCCAAACTACAGTGATTATTGTCTCTCTTCCAGCAAGTCTACCCAGCCCCAGCCTAGTACTGGGGGTTCTCTGCACAAAGTCCTGTGAACTTTCTATGGGTCTGTCAGCTGTGGATACCAGTGCCTGTTCTGGTGGAGGTGGCAGGGGGGTACAATGGACTCCATAAGGGTTTTTAGCTTTGGTGGTTTAATGTTCTATTTTTGTGCTGGTTGGCCTCCTGCCAGGAGGTGGCACTTTCCAGAGAGGATCAGCTGTGGTAGTATGGAGAGAAACTGGCAGTGGGCGGGGCCCTGGAACTCCCAACATTATATGCCCTCTGTCTTTCTTTCACTAACAGGGTGAATAGGGAAGGACCATCAGGTGGGGGCAGGGCTAGGCGTGTCTGAGCTTAGACTCTACTTGAGTGGGTCTTGCTGTGGATGCTGTGGGGGATGAGGGTGAGGTTTCCAGGTCAATGGAGCTGTGTACCTAGGAGGATTATGGCTGTCTCTGCTGAGTCATGCCGGTTGTCAGGGAAGTGGGGGAAAGCTGACAGTCACAGGCCTCACCCAGCTGCCACACAAACTGAAGGTCTCATCGTGTCCCCACAACAGCCCCAAGTCTGTTTCCAGGTGGTGGGCAAGCCAGGCTTGAGAACTTGCCCCGGGTTACCCACCTCCCAGCTGCAAAAGGAAAAGGCTCAGTTCTTCCCCTACCTGTGGAGACTGCATACTGGATTCACGTCCTCCCCTGAGTTCTGGCAAGGAGGCTTCTCCTCCCATTCAAATTGCTATAAAGTTCAGCTGGAGATTACCTTCTCCCTTTGGTTTTCCCCCTCAAGCTCCTCTAGCCACCCTCCAGATGGATCCCTGTGGTGCCAGGCAGGAATGGCCTGCTTGGGGACCCAGCAAGATCCCGGGGCCTTTCTGCTGCTTCCTCTACAGCTGTATTTTACTCGTCTCTCTAAATTGACTCAGCTCCAGGTAAGGTAGGAAACTTTTCCTGCCAGCAGACCTTCAGTTTCTCCACTGGGGATGTGTGCTTGGGGAAAGAGGCTCTCCCTTTCCCACTTCTGCAATTGGGGCTCTCACAGTATTTGGGGTGTCTCCCGGGTCCTGAGGAGCAGTCTACTTCCTTCACAGGGTCTGTGAATCCTCTCAAGATTGCTGGTTTGTTCTTGCAGTCAATCTGGAGCTAAAATTCACAATGCAAGCCTCCACATGCTGCTCTGTCCATCTGAGTAAAAGCTGCCATTTAGTCCTGCCTTCCATCCACCATCATGATCTCTTTTCAATCTTGATGCCTTTTCTTTTTCTTTCTGAATTTCCCTGGCTGAAATCTCCAGTATAATATTGAATGGAAGAGGCAAAAGTGGACATACTAGTCTTATTTCTGATCTTAGAGAAATAGCTTTTCATCTTTTATCATGAAGTGAGATATTAATATTATTTCTTCATAGAAGCCCTTTATCAAGATGAGGAAGTTCTTTTCTTGTCCTAGTTTGTTGAAAGTGTTTGTCTTGAAATGGCGTTGGAATTTAAAAATGCGTTTTCTGCAACTACTAAGATGACCACGTGCTTTGGCATTTTATTCTATTAATATGGTGTAGTATATTTTGGTTTTCAAATTTTAAGCAAACCTTACCTTCCTGAGATAAATTCCACCTGGTTATAGCTGTATAATCTTTCTCATATGTTTTTGGATTTAACTTGCTAGTACTAAGTTGAAGATTTTTATGTCTTATTTTCATAAGAAATATTGGTCTTTTGGTTGTTCTTCCCCAAATCCCACCTTTTATTTCTCGTGATGTCTTTATCTTGTTCTGGTTTCAGGATAATATTGGTCTCAGACAATGTCTTGGAAAGTGTTCCCTCCTCTTCTGTTTTTTGGAACAGTTTGTGAAAAGTTGATGTTAATTTTTTGTTAAATGGTAGAATTCACCAATGGAGTTATTTTCTTTTTGGAAAGAGTTATTACTACTAATTGAATCTATTAGCCTGTTATATGTCATCAGATTTTCTATTTCTTTTTCAGTCAGCTTCAGCAATATATTTATTTCTAGAAATTTATCCATTTCATCAATGCTATCTAATTTGTAAACATATAGTTATTCATTTTATTCCCTTATACTTCTCTTTATTTCTGTAAAGTGGGTAGTAATATTACCTCTTTTTGATTTTAATAATTAGAAATTTCTCTCTTTCTTCTTCATCACTGTAGCTAAAGTTCAATCAGTTCTGTTAGTAATTTCAAAGAACCAACTTTTGGTTCCATTAATTTTCTGTTGTTTTTCAATTCTTTATTTATTTCTGTCAAATCTTTGTCATTTTTTTCCTATTTCTTCTTTTGGATTTAGTTGTTCTTCATATTTTAATTTCTTTCTTTTATTTATTTATTATTATTATTATACTTTAAGTTCTAGGGTACATGTGCATAACGTGCAGGTTTGTTACATATGTATACTTGTGCCATGTTGCTGTGCTGCACCTATCAACTCGTCAGCACCCATCAACTCGTCATTTATATCAGGTATAACTCTCAGTAAAATCCTTCCCCCCTCCCCCCTCCCCATGATAGGCCCCAGTGTGTGATGTTCCCCTTCCCGAGTCCAAGTGATCTTATTATTCAGTTGCCACCTATGAGTGAGAACATGTGGTGTTTGGTTTTCTGTTCTTGTGATAGTTTGCTAAGAAGGATGGTTTCCAGCTGCATCCATGTCCCTACAAAGGACACAAACTCATCCTTTTTTATGGCTGCATAGTATTCCATGGTGTATATGTGCCACATTTTCTTAATCCAGTCTGTCACTGATGGACATTTGGGTTGATTCCAAGTCTTTGCTATTGTGAATAGTGCCGCAATAAACATACGTGTGTATGTGTCTTTATAGCAGCATGATTTATAATCCTCTGGGTATATACCCAGTAATGGGATGGCTGGGTCATATGGTACATCAAGTTCTAGATCCTTGAGGAATCGCCATACTGTTTTCCATAATGGTCGAACTAGTTTACAATCCCACCAACAGTGTAAAAGTGTTCCTATTTCTCCACATCCTCTCCAGCACCTGTTGTTTCCTGACTTTTTAATGATTGCCATTCTAATTGGTGTGAGATGGTATCTCATTGTGGTTTTGATTTGCATTTCTCTGATGGCCAGTGATGATGAGCATTTTTTCATGTGTCTGTTGGCTGTATGAATGTCTTCTTTTGAGAAATGTCTGTTCATATCCTTTGCCCACTTTCTGATGGGGTTGTTTGTTTTTTTCTTTTAAATTTGTTTGAGTTATTTGTAGGTTCTGGATCTTAGCCCTTTGTCAGATAAGTAGATTGCAAAAATTTTCTCCCATTCTGTAGGTTGCCTGTTCACTCTGATGGTAGTTTCTTTTGCTGTGCAGGAGCTCTTTAGTTTAATGAGATCCCATTTGTCAATTTTGGCTTTTGCTGCCGTTGCTTTTGGTGTTTTAGACATGAAGTCTTTGCCCATGCCTATGTCCTGAATGGTACTACCTAGGTTTTCCTCTAGGGTTTTTATGGTATTAGGTCTAACATTTAAGTCTTTAATCCATCTTGAATTAATTTTCGTATAAGGAGTAAGGAAAGGATCCAGTTTCAGCTTTCTACTTATGGCTAGCCAATTTTCCCAGCACCATTTATTAAATAGAGAATCCTTTCCCCATTTCTTGTTTCTCTCAGCTTTGTCAAAGATCAGATGGCTGTAGATGTGTGATATTATTTCTGAGGACTCTGTTCTGTTCCATTGGTCTATATCTCTGTTTTGGTACCAGTACCATGCTGTTTTGGTTACTGTAGCCTTGTAGTATAGTTTGAAGTCAGGTAGCGTGATGTCTCCAGCTTTGTTCTTTTGACTTAGGATTGTCTTGGAGATGCGGGCTCTTTTTTGGTTCCATATGAACTTTAAAGCAGTTTTTTCCAATTCTGTGAAGAAACTCATTGGTAGCTTGATGGGGATGGCATTGAATCTATAAATTACCTTGGGCAGTATGGCCATTTTCACGATATTGATTCTTCCTATCCATGAGCATGGTATGTTCTTCCATTTGTTTGTGTCCTCTTTTATTTCACTGAGCAGTGGTTTGTAGTTCTCCTTGAAGAGGTCCTTTACATCCCTTGTAAGTTGGATTCCTAGGTATTTTATTCTCTTTGAAGCAATTGTGAATGGAAATTCATTCATGACTTGGCTCTCTGTTTGTCTGTTACTGGTGTATAAGAATGCTTGTGATTTCTGCACATTAATTTTGTATCCTGAGACTTTGCTGAAGTTTCTTATCAGCTTAAGGAGATTTTGGGCTGAGACAATGGGATTTTCTAAATATACAATCATGTTATCTCCAAAGAGGGACAATTTGACTTCTTCTTTTCCTAACTGAATACCCTTGATTTCTTTCTCTTGCCTGATTGCCCTAGCCAGAACTTCCAACACTATGTTGAATAGGAGTGGTGAGAGAGGGCATCCCTGTCTTGTGCCAGTTTTCAAAGGGAATTTTTCCAGTTTTTGCCCATTCAGTATGATATTGGCTGTGGGTTTGTCATAAATAGCTCTTATTATTTTGAGGTACATTCCATCAATACCGAATTTATTGAGAGTTTTTAGCATGAAGGACTGCTGAATATTGTCAAAAGCCTTTTCTGCATCTATTGAGATAATCATGTGGTTCTTGTCTTTGGTTCTGTTTATATGCTGGATTATGTTTATTGATTTGTGAATATTGAACCAGCCTTGCATCCCAGGGATGAAGCCCACTTGATCATGGTGGATAAGCTTTTTGATGTGCTGCTGAATCCGGTTTGCCAGTATTTTATTGAGGATTTTTGCATCAATGTTCATCAGGGATATTGGTCTAAAATTCTCTTTTTTTGTTGTGTCTCTGCCACGCTTTGGTATCAGGATGATGTTGGCCTCATAAAATGAGTTAGGGATGATTCCCTTTTTTTCTATTGATTGGAATAGTTTCAGAAGGAATGGTACCAGCTCCTCCTTGTACCTCTGGTAGAATTCAGCTGTGAATCCATCTGGTCCTGGACTGGTTTTGGTTGGTAGGCTATTAATTATAGCCTCAATTTCAGAGCCTGCTATTGGTCTATTCAGGGATTCAACTTCTTCCTGGTTTAGTCTTAGAAGAGTGTAAGTGTCCAGGAAATTATCCATTTCTTCTAGATTTTCTAGTTTATTTGCATAGAGGTGTTTATAGTATTCTCTGATGGTAGTTTGTATTTCTGTGGGGTCGGTGGTGATATCCCCTTTATCATTTTTTATTGCGTCTATTTGATTCTTCTCTCTTTTCTTCTTTATTAGTCTTGCTAGCGGTCTGTCAAATTTGTTGATCTTTTCAAAAAACCAGCTCCTGGATTCATTGATATTTTGGAGGGTTTTTTTGTGTCTCTATCTCCTTCAGTTCTGCTCTGATCTTAGTTATTTCTTGCCTTCTGCTAGCTTTTGAATGTGTTTGCTCTTGCTTCTCTAGTTCTTTTAATTGTGATGTTAGAGTGTCAATTTTAGATCTTTCCTGCTTTCTCTTGTGGGCATTTAGTGCTATAAATTTCCCTCTACACACTGCTTTAAATGTGTCCCAGAGATTCTGGTATGTTGTATCTTTCTTCTCATTGGTTTCAAAGAACATCTTTATTTCTGCCTTCATTTCGTTATGTACCCAGTAGTCATTCAGGAGCAGGTTGTTCAGTTTCGATGTAGTTGAGCAGTTTTGATTGAGTTTCTTAGTCCTGGGTTCTAGTTTGATTGCACTGTGGTCTGAGAGACAGTTTGTTATAATTTCTGTTCTTGTACATTTGCTGAGGAGTGCTTTACTTCCAATTATGTGGTCAATTTTGGAATAAGTGTGATGTGGTGCTGAGAAGAATGTATATTCTGTTGATTTGGGGTGGAGAGTTCTATAGATGTCTATTAGGTCTGCTTGCTGCAGAGATGAGTTCAATTCCTGGATATCCTTGTTAACTTTCTGTCTCGTTGATCTGTCTAATGTTGTCAGTGGAGTGTTGAAGTCTCCCATTATTATTGTATGGGAGTCTAAGTCTCTTTGTAGGTCTCTAAGGACTTGCTTTATGAATCTGGGTGCTCCTGTATTGGGTGCATTTATATTTAGAATAGTTAGCTCTTCCTGTTGAATTGATCCCTTTATCATTATGTAATGGCCTTCTTTGTCTCTTTTGATCTTTGATGGTTTAAAGTCTGTTTGATCAACCCCTGCTTTCTTTTGTTCTCCATTTCCTTGGTAGATCTTCCCCCATCCCTTTATTTTGAGCCTATGTATGTCTCTGCATGTGAGATGGGTCTTCTGAATACAGCAGACTGATGGGTCTTGACTCTTTATCCAGTTTGCCAGTCTGTGTCTTTTAATTGGACCATTTAGTCCATTTACATTTAAGGTTAAGATTGTTATGTGTGAACTTGATCCTGCCATTATGATATTAACTGGTTATTTTGCTCGTTAGTTGATGCAGTTTCTTCCTAGCCTCGATGGTCTTTACATTTTGGCATGTTTTAGCAATGGCTGGTACCGGTTGTTCCTTTCCATGTTGAGTGCTTCCTTCAGGGTCTCTTGTAAGGCAGGCCTGGTGGTGACAAAATCTCTAAGCATTTGCTTATCTGTAAAGGATTTTATTTCTGCTTCACTTATGAAACTTAGTTTGGCTGGATATGAAATTCTGGGTTTAAAATTCTTTTCTTTAAGAATGTTGAATATTGGCCCCCACTCTCTTCTGGCTTGTAGAGTTTCTGCCAAGAGATCTGCTGTTAGTCTGATGGGCTTCCCTTTGTGGGTAACCCGACCTTTCTCTCTGGCTGCCCTTAAGATTTTTTCCTTCATTTCAACTTTGGTGAATCTGGCAATTATGTGTCTTGGAGTTCCTCTTCTCGAGGAGTATCTTTGTGGCCTTCTCTGTATTTCCTGGATTTGAATGTTGGCCTGCCCTACTAGGTTGGGGAAGTTCCCCTGGATGATATCCTGAAGAGTGTTTTCCAACTTGGTTCCATTTTCCCCCTCACTTTCAGGCACCCCAATCAGACGTAGATTTGGTCTTTTTACATAATCCCATACTTCTTGCAGGCTTTGTTCATTTCTTTTCTTCTTTTTTCTTTTGGTTTCTCTTCTTGCTTCATTTCATCCATTTGATCCTCAATTGCTGATACTCTTTCTTCCAGTTGATTGAGTTGGTTACTGAACCTTGTGCATTTGTCATGTATTTCTCGTGTCATGGTTTTCATCTCTGTCATTTCGTTGATGATCTTCTCTGCATTAATTACTCTAGCTATCAATTCTTCCACTCTTTTTTCAAGATTTTTAGTTTCTCTGCGCTGGGTACATAATTCCTCCTTTAGCTCTGAGAAGTTTGATGAACTGAAGCCTTCTTCTCTCAACTCGTCAAAGTTATTCTCCGTCCAGCTTTGATCCGTTGCTGGCGATGAGCTGCGCTCCTTTGCCGGGGGAGATGCGCTCTTATTTTTTGAATTTCCAGCTTTTCTGCCCTGCTTTTTCCCCATCTTTGTGGTTTTATCTGCCTCTGGTCTTTGATGATTGTGACGTACTGATGGGGTTTTGGTGTAGGTGTCCTTCCTGTTTGATAGTTTTCCTTCTAACAGTCAGGACCCTCAGCTGTAGGTCTGTTGGAGATTGCTTGAGGTCCACTCCAGACCCTGTTTGCCTGGGTATCAGCAGCAGAGGCTTCAGAAGATAGAATATTGCTGAACAGCGAGTGTACCTGTCTGATTCTTGCTTTGGAAGCTTCCTCTCAGGGGGGTACTCCACCCTGTGAGGTGTGGGGTGTCAGACTGCCCCTAGTGGGGGATGTCTCCCAGTTAGGCTACTCAGGGGTCAGGGACCCACTTGAGCAGGCAGTCTGTCCCTTCTTAGATCTCAACCTCCGTGTTGGGAGATCCACTGCTCTCTTCAAAGCTGTCAGACAGAGTCGTTTGCGTCTGCAGAGGTTTCTGCTGCTTTTTTGTTGTTGTTGTTGTTGTTGTTGTTTAGCTGTGCCCTGTCCTCAGAGGTGGAGTCTACAGAGACTGGCAAGTTTCCTTGAGCTGCTGTGAGCTCCACCCAGTTGGAGCTTCCCAGCATCTTTGTTCACCTACTTAAGCCTCAGCAATGGTGGGCACCCCTCCCCCAGGCTCGCTGCTGCCTTGCGGTTAGATCACAGACTGCTATGCTAGCAATGAGGGAGGCTCCGTGGGCGTGGGACCCTCCCGGCCAGGTGTGGGATATAATCTCCTGGTGTGTCCGTTTGCTTAAAGCACAGTATTGGGGTGGGAGTTACCCGATTTTTCAGGTGTTGTGTGTCTCAGTTCCCCTGGCTAGGAAAAGGGATTCCCTTCCCCCTTGCGCTTCCTAGGTGAAGTGATGCCTCACCCTGCTTCAGCTCTCGCTGGTCGGGCTGCAGCAGCTGACCAGCACCGATTTTCAGGCACTCCCTAGTGAGATGAGCCCAGTACCTCAGTTGAAAATGCAGAAATCACCGGTCTTCTGTGTCACTTGCGCTGGGAGTTGGAGACTGGAGCTGTTCCTATTAGGCCATCTTGCTCCGCCCCCTTAATTTCTTAAGGTAGAAAGTTAGGTCACAAGTTAAAATCTGTTCTCTTTTTTGATATAAAGATTTACATCTACAGATCTCTTTAATAACTCACTGTTTTAGCTGCATCCCACAAGTTTCGTATGTTTTGTTTTTATTTTAATTCATCTCAAGGGAGTTTCTAAATTCTCTTATAATTTCTTCTTTGACTTATTAGTTATTTAAAATTGTATTGTTTCAGAGTCAGGGTGACACAGTGTGAGTAAAACTTGACCAGCCATTGTTGACTTTAAGACAGAAGGGACCAGCTAAGAAATGTGAATAGTGTACAGAAGCTCTAAAAGGCAAGACAATGGATTTCCTTTTAGAGCCTTCAGAAAGAAAACAGCCTTCAGAAAGAAAGCAGCCTTGGTGACACCTTGATTTTAACCCAGTGACATTCATTTCAAACTTCTGACCTTCAGAACTGTTAGATAATAAATTTGTATTGCTTAAGAAAGTGTGTTGTTTACATATATTTTGAAATTTCCAAATTTTCTTCTATTATTGATTTCTAATTTCATTCCATGTGATCGAGAACATACTTTTATCATTTCAATCCTTTCAGATTTATTAAGACTTGTTTTATGACCTAACATATGATATATCCTTAAGAATATTCCATGTGCACTTGAGAAAAAATTTGTATTCTGCTATTTAGTATTTATTAGATGCTTGTTATAGTGTTGTTCAAGTCTTGTATTTTCTTGCTGATCTTTTCAATTGTTTTATCTATTACTGAAAGTGGGGCATTGAAGTCTCCAACTGTTATTGTGAGTTGTCTGTTTCTCTCTTAAATTCTGTTTTTGCTTTAAAAATTGGGGGCTCTGCTGTTAGGCACATATTTGTTTGTAATTATTATATTTTCTTGATGGATCATCTCTTTTATCATTATAAAATGTACTTTTTGGCTTTAGTAAAAATTTTTGTTTCAAAGTCTGTTTTGTCTGTATTGATTACTGTTTGCAGTAATCTGTTTCTATCCTTTTGCTTTCAGCTATTCGTGTCTTTGAATCTAAGGCATATCTTTTACAGATAGCACAGTGTTAGGTCATAATTTTTATTTATTCTGCCAATCTCTGCTTTATTATTAAAGCATTAATTTACATTCAGTATAATGAATGATAAGGTAAACTTTACATCTGCCATACATAATTTGTCTTCTACATATGTTTTGTGTCTGTTTTGTTCCTCTATCTCCATTAATTTTTTGTCTTACATAGATATTTTCTAATTTATCATTTTTATTTTCTTGTCATTCTTTTGCTGTATTTTTATTTTCTTGGTAGTTGCCCTAGGGATTAATATCACATAAAAATCTAGTTCAAATTAATAACAACATAATTTCAATAATATTCAAAACTGGTTTTATGTAATCTTCTCTCCTACTTTGCCTTCTCCCCTTTCTGTTGCTATTATATTTATATAAATGACATCTTTATACATAAGGCGCCCATCTATACAGATTTATAATTATTGGTTTTGCAGTTGTCTTTTTTTTATTTTTTATTTTTTTATTTTTTTTTTTGACGGAGTCTTTCTCTGTCGCCCAGGTTGGAGTGCCCTGGCGCAATCTCACTGCAAGCTCTGCTTCCCGGGTTCATGCCATTCTCCTGCCTCAGCCTCCCTAGTAGCTGGGACTACAGGCACCCACCACCATGCCCAGCTAATGTTTTGTATTTTTAGTATGTATGTACTAAAGGTATTCTTGTGTTGTGATAAGTATGTGAAGATTGAATGAGCCGCTTACTAGTAATACTGATAATAGAATAATAGCAAGAGTAACTTCATATGAGATTGTTTGGGCGTTAGTGCATAGTTTGAATTTGATGCTCATCCTGATCACAAAATGGAGTAGACAGCTAGACTGGACGTAGCTAGAATAAACAGAAGTCCTAGGTTAAAGTTGATTAGGGGGTTGGGTATGGGAAGAGGGGTTCATAGGAGAAGGACAATGGAAAAGGCTAAGGCTGGTGCGGTGATGTAGAGAATGGTAGTAGACGTTGAAGGTTTTAAAGGTTCTTTGGTAGAGTTTTATTGTGTCGGCAAAGGGTTGTAATAGTCCGTAAGGGCCAACAATATTAGGTCCTTTGCATAGTTGTATATAGCCTAGTAATTTTCATTCAATGAGTGTGAGAAATGCTATGGCGGCTAGTGCAGGTATAATGAGGAGTAGAAGGTTTGTTGTGGACATGTTGTTAAGAAGAGGAGTTGAACCTCTGATTGTAAAGTTTTAAATTTTATGCAATTGCAGGGCTCTGCCATCTTAACAAACCTTGTTCTTGGGCTGAGTATATGATGTTTTGTTAGATTGAGATTATGTCATCTATGGAATGAGGGCACTTTATGAAGTGGGCCCTATTTCTCTTATCCTTTCATACAGGGAGAAACATAGAATAGATAGAAACCGACCTGGATTGCTCCGGTCTGAACTCAGATCATGTAGGACTTTAACCGTTGAACAAACGAACCCTTAATAGCTGCTGCACCATTAGGATGTCCTGATCCAACATCAAGGTCGTAAACCCTATTGTCGATATGGACTCTAGAATAGGATTGCACTGTTATCCCTAGGATAACTTGTTCCGTTGGTCAAGTTATTGGATCAATTACAGATGTTGGCTCGCTTTGGCTTGTGTAGTCATAGCACAGGTTATTCGGAGGTTTAGTTATGCTCCGAGGTCACCCCAACCAAAATCTTTAATGCAGATGTAGTGGTTTAAGGGTCCATAGATTTGTATGATTTTGATTGCATTAATAAATTAAAGCTCCATAGGGTCTTCTGGTCTTATTATTTTATGTCCGCCTCTTCACTGGCAGGTCAATTTCACTGGTTGAAAGTAAGAGACAGTTGAACCCTCGTGGTGCCATTCATGCAAGTCCCTATTTAAAGAACAAGTGATTATGCTACTTTTGCAGGGTCAGGGTACCGCGGCAGTTAAACATGTGTCACTTGGCAGACGGTGCCTCTAATACTGGTAATGCTAGAGGTGATGTTTTTGGTAAACAGGCGGGGCTGAGTTTGCCGAGTTCCTTTTACTTTTTTTAACCTTTCCTTAAAGCATGCCTGTGTTGGATTAACAGTGTAGATAATACTGGCTTGTTTACATTTATTAATACTGGGCTGTTAAGCATCGGTGAAGTTTTTCGGTCTGATTTAGGTTTATGCGGTGGAGAAAATATTCATGTTACTTATACTAACATTGTTGCTTCTATGAAATAATAGATTAATCCAATGTGATGTGAGGAGTTCAGTAGGATGCTTGGGATTTTTCAGATGATTGGTGTTGAGCTTGAACGCTTTCTTAATTGATGGCTGCTTTTGGGTCAACTATGGGAATTGAATTTTTTACTCTCTATACAAGGTTTTTTCCTAGTGTCTAAAGAGCTGTCCCTCTTTAGACTAACAATTAAATTTACAGGAGGATTAAGTGATTCTGCAGGTAAACTTAAGGTTGAACTAAGATTCTGTCTTGGATAACCAGCTATCACCAGGCTCGGTAGGCTTGTCACCTCTACCCATAAATCTCACCACTATTTTGCTACATAGATGGGTGCGCTCTTTTAGCTGTTTTTGGGTAGCTCGTCTGGTTTCGGGGAATTTGGCTTTAGTTCTCTTTGCGAAATTGTTTCTAGTTAATTCATTATACAGAAGGTATGGGGTGAGTCTTTGCTATTTTATGCTTGGTTAATTTCTTTCATCTTTCCCTTACGGTACTGTGTCTATAGAACCAGGATAAAATTTCTATCGCCTATACTTTTGTATTGGTAAATGATCTAGTATATGTTAATTTGGTATTAGTGTTGATCAGATTTAGGGCTAGTGTTAGCTCAAGGCAGTCAAATGGTATTGAGATCTTCTGGGTGTAAGCCGGATGCTTTATGTTAACTATGCCTTGATTTATCCAAGTGCATTTTCCAGTACACTTACAGTGTTACGACTTATCTCCTCTATATAAATGTTAAGTGTGTTTAGTTAAGTAGTCCTTAAATATATTTGAGGAGAGTGACGGGCGGTGTGTGCGTGCTTTATGGCCTGATTCAATTAAGCACTCTATTCTTAATTTACTGCTAAATCCGCCTTGGACTCAGGTTTCATAAGAGTTATCGTGGGGTTTTCTGGGGTAGAAAATGTAGCCCATTTTTTACCATCTCATAAGCTACACCTTGACCTAACGTTTCTGCGAGGACATTTATGCTTACTTTGTGGCCTTTATTAGGGTTTGCTGAGGATAGCGGTATATAGGCTGAGCAAGAGATGGTGGGGTGGATCAGGGTTTATCGATTATAGAACAGGCTCCTCTAGAGGGATGTGAAGCACCGCCAAGTCCTTTGAGTTTTAAGCTGTTGCTTGTAGTATTCTGGCGAGTAGTTTTGTTGTTTTAACTATTGAAGTTTAAGGCTAAGCATAGTGGGGTATCTAATCCCAGTTTGGGTCTTAGCTATTGTGTGTTCAGAAATTTTAAAGCCACTTTCGTAGTTTATTTTACATCAGCTAAGGTTTTACAATTTAGATGGAGTTTAGCTTTATTGAACTAGATCTAAAACACTCTTTACGCCGGTCTCTATTAGCTTGGGTTAATCGTATGGCCGCCGTGGCTGGCACGAAATTAATCAACTCTGAATGTAGCATAGCTTAGTTAAACTTTCATTTATTGCTAAAGGTTTGTCACTGCTGTCTCTCATGGGGGTGTGGCTGAGCAAAGTGTTTTGAGCTGCGTTATGCGTGCTTGATACTTATTCCTTTTGATCGTGGTGATTTATAGGGTGTCTTCACTGGGACGGGGATGCTTGCATGTGTAATCTTGCCAAGAGTTAATAGAAAGGCTAGGACCAAACCTATCTGTTTATGGGGTGTGCAAACCCGTCTAGGCATTTTCAGTGTCTTGCTTTAGGTAAGTTAAGCTACATAAACAGGGAAGATAGGTAGCTGTGAAGTGCTACCTTTGGGGTTGTGATAATAAGGGTATGTATTTGGTAGTGGGTGAGTGTATGGGAAAAGGGAAATAGAGAAGAGAAAAAAAGGAAGAAATTGAAGTTGAGAGTGGTAAGGTAAAGTAGGTTTATATTAGTTGAGGGGTAGACCCCAGTTGAAGTTGTGCGTAGCTAAAAGATGAGAAAGTAGGCTCTGACTAAGTGGATTAAGGCTTTTGTTTTTGGGGTTTGGCAGAAGTGAGTTTTAGGGGAGAAAAGTCAGAGATGGGGGACGGGGGATTTGGTAAAATTTTGTTATGATTTTATAGTGTGGCGAGGAATATGTTGCGTAGTTGGTTATTGGTATGTCCTACAAGCATGAATTAAATAACACCTTATGGTATTATGCGGGGCTGGAATATTGAACGTAGGTGCGATCAACAATGGTATGAACCAGGAATCAAAGGCAGGTCCTGCGACATACGATGTGCCCGGACCAGCTTTCTGCAATGGGGTCGCGTGCAGACCCGAGAGAAAAAATACCAAATGCATGGAGAACTCCCGTGACTGGTTAATAGGGTGATAGATCCGTGATCCATCCAGATGTCTTATTTAAGGGGAACGTGTGGGCGGTCTTAGTTTTATGGTCCTGAGGTAAGAACCAGATGCCGGATACAGTTCACTGCAGCTACCCCCACGAGTTATGGGCCCGGAGCGAGGAGAGTAGCACTCTTGTGCGGCATATTGATTTCGCGGAGGATGGTGAGCAAGGGACACCTAAGTGAGGGGGATATCCGTGGTGACGGGGATTAATTTAACTGGAATGTGCTATGTCCGATGAACGATTTAATGTGCTATGTACGACGAGTGGACATTTAGGTTGGTTGATATCTTAAGGGGTATACTTGGGCTTTGGATGTTGGTGTTATGTACTATAGTTGGTTAGCTTATTAGAGTTCTTGCTTGTAAGCATGTTATTGGACGATTGTTAGCAAGTATGTAAGATTATGTGCTATGTACAGTTAAACATTTATAGTACTATATAATATTCATGTTGGCTAGCAGTAATGCACGATTTACATAAGGGTGTGCTAAAATAAATTAGTACTTAAGTTGCATTTAAAGCTTGCACCCCATAGAATACAGAAAGTAGTTCAAATTAGAATGCCAGTTTTGGGTGTTGGTAGTGAAGTTAAATACTTTCTTTCTGAATGGCCCTAGGGAGAAGTTTCCATTTCCGGTTTACAAGACTGGTGTATTAATTTGTACTACAAGGGCAGGTTCACTTGAGTAGATTGTTTTCAGTTAAGGAGGCTAGTGGTATTAAGATTAGAATTGTGGTGAAGTATATCATGGATGCTATCTGTCCAATAATCATGAAGGGCTGGTTTATCGGCTGACCTCCGATTCAAGTGAGAGTTAGTAAATTTGTGATTAAGAGCCAGAATAGGGATTGACTAAGTGGTCGGAATGTTATACTTTGTTGTTTGGATTTGTGGAGTATGGGTATGATTGTTAAGATGAGGATTGATAGGAGGAGTGCTAATACTCCCCCTAATTTATTAGGAATAGACAGTAAGATTGCATATGCGAATAGGAAATACCACTCTGGCTTAATGTGTGGGGGAGTGCTTAGGGGGTTGGCTGGGGTGCAGTTATCTGGGTCACTTAAAAGGTCAGGTGAGAATAATACTAATGTTATTAAGGTGAGAAAGAGAAGAATTAGGCCTAAGATATCTTTGATTGTGTAGTAGGGATGAAAAGCAATTTTGTCGGAGTGAGAGAAAATACCGCAGGGGTTGTTTGATCCTGTTTCGTGTAGAAATAGTAGATGTAGAGTTGTGAGGTCTGTGATAATAAAAGGTAGGATAAAGTGAAGGGTGAAAAATCGTGTGAGAGTGGTATAGTCAATAGAATATCTGCCTCAAACCCATTGGACGAGATTGGTTCCGATATATGGAATTGCTGATAGTACATTTGTAATCACTGTAGCACCTCAGAATGATATTTGGCCCCATGGGAGTACGTATTTTTAGTAAAGACGGGATTTCACCATGTTAGCCAGGATGGTCTCCATCCCCTGACCTCGTGATCTGCCTGCCTCGGCCTCCTAAAGTGCCGGGATTACAGGCGTGAGCCACCGCGCCCGGCAGCAGTTGTCTCTTAAATCAGATAGGAGAAAAATAAGGTTACAAATTTTTAAAAATACATTTATGTTGTTATTTATATTTGTCTATGTAGTTGCCATTATTGTTGTTCTTCATTTCTTCATGCGGATTTAAGTAACTCTTCATTGTCCTTTTATATCAGCTTGAAGAACTCGTTTTAGTATTACTTGTCAGTCAAGCCTGTTAGTAGTGATTTTTCCTAGTTTCCATTTGTTGTTTATATCTCTTGAATGTCTTAATATTTCCGTCCTTTTTGGAAAGATATCTTTGTGGGATATAAAATTCTTAGTTGACAGTCTTTTTCATTCGACAGTTTGAATAAGTCATCACACTCCATTCTGACCCCCATTATTTCTGGTAAGAAATCACCTATTAATCTTACTGAGGATTCCCTAAACATGATGATATATTTTTCTCTTGCTGTTTTCAAGAATCACTGTGTCTTTGTTTTAAAAGTTTAATTATGTTGTAGCCAGGAATTGATCTCTTTGAGTTTATCCTTCTTGGAATTCATTGAGCTTCTTGGGTGTGTAGATTATATTTGTCATCAAATTTTGGGGGTGGAGGATTCTACCATTATTTTCTCAAACATTCTTCCTCCTCTTCATCTCTCTGCTTACATTCTGGAATTCCCATGATGTGTTTGGTATGCTCGACACTGTCTCACAGATCCTGTTCAATGCCTCAGCATAGCTCTCTTAATTTTTTTCATTTTTAATTGTTTGTATTTTTCAGGCTTGATATTCACAATTGACCTATTTATAAGTTCATTGATTATTTTGCCAGTTCACATATGCTTTTCAGCTTCTCAGCCAAATTTTTTATTTGAATTACTGTTCTTTTCAATGTCATCATTTCTACTTTATTTATGTTCATTTCTTTATTGTTATTCTCTATTTAGTGAGACATCAATTTGCATACTTTTCTTTTTATTCTTTCAACAGTTTCCTTTGGTTCTTGAACATATTTAAGATACTTGATTTAAAATTTTTTGGCTACTAAGTCCAACATCCGAGCTTCTTGGAGAAAGTTTCTATTCAGTGTTTCTTTACTAGTATTTGCCATTCTTTTTTGTTTTCTTGCACTTGTAGTTTTTGGTTGAAAACTGGACATTTAAAATAATATAATGTTGAAACACTAGAAATCTTATCTCCTTTTCCCTGAGAGTTTTTCTTACTGCTGTTTATTGTTGTTGCTTCTGTCTTATCTAGTTGATTTCCTGAACTCATTCTGTGAAGTCTATACTACCTTTGCCATGTGGCCAGTGAAGCCTCCAGTCAGGCTAGTGGTCAATGAGTGATTGCACAAAAATTTCCCTAAATTTTTAAGTATCTGGAATCAACAAATCTTCTATCCTTTGGCAAAGGATTGAGTGCGTGTTTTGGGGAATACCTTCAACATTCAGGCAGGCAGTCACAACTCTGCCTTGGCTTTCACTTCTTGCTTATATGATACCTCAGACCTCAGGTCAGAAAGAGCTGAGAGGTTAGGACTTTTTCCGATTTTTTTCTGGACATGTGCAGAAAAAAAACGTGTGCAACTTTTCAGATTCCCAGGAATAGTCAGACCCGATCAAAGCCCCCTGTGGACATCTCATTTCCCAACTTTTCCTTATAAATATTTTGGTCAGTTTCTTGCTTGCTCCAACTCATATCACTGCCTTAGGTAGCTGCAACATAATGCAATTGTTGCTGATTATTTTTGACACATGCTCCCAGGGAAATGCACAATTTACACTGAGAAAGGACAAATTTTTAGAGTTGGGGTTTCCAAGGAACAACCAGACGAGTCAAATAGTGACAATTTTCTGAGACTGATGTTTGTATTAGTTAATTTGCATATTGCTGATAAAAACATACCCAAGACCGGGTAATTTACAAAAGAAAGAAGTTTCATTGGACTCACAGTTCCACATGGCTGGGGAGACCTCACTATCATGGTGGAAGGCAAGGAGGAGCAAGTCACATCCTACATGGATGGTGTCAGGCAGACAAAGAGAGTTGTTCAGAGAAACCCTCATTTTTAAAACCATCAAATCTCATGAGACCCATTCACTATCATGAGAACAGCACAGGAAAGACCCACAGCCCATGATTCAATCATCTCCCACCGCATCCCTCCAACAACACGTGAAAATTATGGGAGCTACAAGAGGAGATTCAGGTGAGGACAAGGAGCGAAACCATATCAATGTTTCTGGGGAGCTCCAGACCAGTGCTCTGTCCCTCCAGTGGCTGCTAGACTACTGTTTTTCAAAGCTATTATGGTTGAGGGACTCTTGGTTTTCAAAGCTATGTCACAGAGTTGGAGAAAGAGTGATAGGAATAGGATAAGTGCAAACATCCAAAGGTAATGTTTTTACCCAGATCCAACTTAAAAAGAAAAAGAAAAAGAAAAAACCTCTCCTTGTATTGTTGCAAGTGTTTAACTAATTTATACGGTACTGAAAAAATTGATTCTGACAAGTTTTGTGAGTATTTCACTTGCTTTACCATGGAGAATTTCTTTGTGAAAGTCCTTACTCCACCATTTCCATTGATGTGATTTTCCTACTCTATTCCCTATTGCCTTGAAAGAGAATATTTATGACCTAAAATAATCATTCAAAAAAATGCTGACCATGAATCTTTTCAGTTATTTGCAAATAATTAAATGATTTACATATTCATTTAATATCTGTAACTGTATTACTCTTTTCTATTAAGTTGTTCTTCTTTTTCTATATAAAATGTAGGTTTTCTTTTTCTCTCTGTAGCCCTCTATATATAGCTAAGTATGATAACAAGCACAACAAGGATTTACAGCATTTGCTTTACACCAGGTACCATCTAAAACACTACACAAATATTAACTCAAAAGAACTTATCACATAAGTGTTGTTATCCTTGCTGTAGACATGAAAAAATCCAGGCACAGCAAAGTTAAAGTTAAATAATGCACCCAAGGTCAGATAGTTAGTAATAGGCAAAGCTAGGTCTTAAACCACAGCAGCCTTAGCGCTTAGGTCTTAACCAGGGCACTACACTAATAACAAATTAACCAGTCTTAATGTTGATGATTACATTTTTTAAAAATGCAATGCTATTAATTTTTGTTAGTTTTAGAGCTACAACTTTTGCTGAACAAAAGAAAATATATACCTATTTGTTGTCTTCCACATCACAAACATATAAAAATGTTCACTATGGAAAATGTCATGAAGGACTAACATTAGCCAACTGATGTTACCTAAGAGGTGATAGTGTTAGTTAATATGGTAGCAAGCATATATTATATAGATTTTTTAAAACAATAAGAAGTCAAAGGTACAGATTCAAACCTTGGCATTTGAATCTTGAATCTATTCCAAATCTTTTCACTCTATAAAGATGTATAGTGCCAGACCTATTCTGAAGCTGTGTGTAAAATTCTACATGCTGCAACGAGATTAATATTTTTTAAAGAGTGATTTTATAGAAAGTTGGCACCAGAAAATAAGGTTCTGTTTCATTATTTTGACATATAAAAGTTTATGGAGGTCACAATGTATTCTTTTTTGGAAAAAAAATCATTAGCACATGGTGAAATATACAATTTGTTGGCAAAGCCACAGTAGCACTTTTTCTGTGTAAATTTCTCACAGTCCATCCAAAATGTATTTGAGATGACTTCTAAATAGAGCTGATGAATAGATTAACACGAACAACGTTCTTCATGCCAATCTTTAAGTTTCTAGTTCTCAAATAACATCACTGATCATTTAGTCTCATAGGGCCTGCTTTATTGTTGAAATTCCTCTATACATGCTTTGCAATCAACACTTCCCTTTCAAAGACCTTGTTCTACCTTCTTTATTAAAACACCCTCTGTGTGACAGCTCACCAAGCACCTTTCTACCTCCCAAGCCTGATCTCTTTAGGAGAGGTGCCACTGTGCTTTTCTTCCGCCATTGATACTAACGACATAATGGAGGTGTTGATGTTTTTCAAACACTAAAATTCAGCAAGTCTTGAAATAACTGACCTACAGTTGATTTGGGCCAACTAAGTAATTTGCAGCTTGCCTCTCTAGCTTGGTGTTAACTCACTGTAAACTTCAAAGTTCTTTTGGGTACAGAGGGAAACCTGGAAAAATATTTGCATTTATAAGTTAAGTCAAAATGTGTACTCCCAGAGCCCCTCCCTTTGAGGAAGCCCAGAAGTTTTAACATAAACTTTATTTATACGCAAGAGTTATTACAAATTATACCTGAAAAGGACTTTATCATTTAGCTCAAGCTCTACTGACAAATGAGGAAACTGAAACCCAGGGAAATGATTAACTTGCTCAAGTTGACACAATTCAGTCACACTTGAAATATGGCTGCCTAGGCTGGCTTCCTAGGACACATTTTAGAGCCACAACAGTAAGTGTCCAGGTCCAACCTAGAGAGTGATGGTAGTGCCACTGGAAGATGGCATTCCTATGATGATGATGGAAAAAAGGCCAAGTTCAAAGCCAGAGATGCATTGCAGTTATTCATATTATGGCAGGAAATTTAGGATAGTGAGCAATGTCAGGGTTTTGAAGACCTATTTGTAGGGAGGCTGTAGCTGTGTGGTTGGGGAAAAGCCTCATGATTGATTTAAAGGAGTTATGTGGAACTCAACTTTGTAGAGTTACTTATACATATGTGACCCATTCTGGACATTTCCTTTTAGGAAACTGTGTTTTTCATTAAATCTCAGAAGGAACCAGTATTTGGGAAAGGTCAGTCTTGATCCCCTCAGCAACATCACCAATCAGTGATGCAATCCTAGGTTTATCAACAAGCCTCCTCAACTTTGGCTGCTAATGGAAAACTTCAACTCATAGCTGTGTTGTTGGTCACACCCTTGGTGTTTTCTAGCTATATTATGTGTTGTAGTCAATGGCTCTATCTCGTAAGCACTAAATATGTGAGACAGATAATGTCTTAGCATTGCCGTTGTCCTTGGAAATCCATGCAGCACTCATATCTGGCCTCCTCAGCTGGTTATATCTTCTTTCCTTCACTTACTTCCCCTTTCTCCAAAGGTCAAAATGATAATATATGTATACTTTCTGGCTCTGGGATGTGAGCATCAGTTGTCATGATAAGGTAGAAGAAAGAATGGAGTTTGTCTATTGGTAGGAAGCAAGAACTACTCATCTGCTGGACTGATAGCCTCGCAATAAAATAAGAGTGAACAAGTAACACTGGCTATCATCAGAAATAGTGAAGACCATGCAGTGTAACTACAGAGCTATCCTCTGTAGTAAATGCCCTCATCTATTCAGAGCTCCCTTCCCTACACATGTGTGTTTTGTTACTTCATACCACTCAAAGGGAAGATAGCATGGTACCTTTACCTGCGCCAATGGAAAGGCAATGAACACTACTACTGAGACAGCCTTCCACCAATTTCTGTCTTCCGCAAGGCTGATGAGTTTCCTTCAAAAGAAAATATTTATTATGTGTAGCCTTAACAGCTCAGTAGAGTTATTGTACTGGAGTTAATGAACATCTTTTTATTGTCTCTAACAGGAAACAACTACTTGCCTTCAGCATGATGTGTACGCAACAGAAAAAGAATGGACAGAAAAACCTGTGCATATCCAGCTCTGTGAGTTTCAGCAAATTATTTAGCATCTCTGAGCTTCAATTCCCTCATCTGTAACATAGAGAAAATAAGAGTCTATTGTGAAAAATTATTATATGGATTAAATAAAATGTTATTTGGTTATATGAAATGTTAATTATAATTACAATCTGATACATATTGAGTGATTAATATATGATCATCCAGCTCCTTCCCAGTGGTAAAATAAACAACACTGTTCCTTCTCATCCATGAGGAGAATAAGAAGAAAGGGGAAAAGAAGAGGGGAGTTTATTCCCTTTAAGGATAACTTATTTCTATTATTTAAGGATATTGTAATTCCTCTGCCCTGGCAGCCTGAATGTAGATAGAAAATACTGAAACTCCTTCACCCAACATGCATCAAGAAGATGAACTTCGGGAAATAAAGAAGTGTTATATATTGTCATTATAGGAAACTATGGTAGTAGGAATGCTAGTAGAGTTACCAACTAAACAGTGGAGTATAATCAAATATCTGTTCCATAACTCAACTAAACATGACCATTTAGTACATTTGTGCCAAATATGAATCAGGAGATAGGTGTTTATTTACCAGCATATCTCCTTACAGAAAAGCAAAAAATGTTCCCACATAACTAGAGATTCAACTTGTCTCACTTCCTATTTTGATAAGATATTGAACTATTTCTTTATAAAACTCCTTATGGGCTATTCAAGATTTTTCATGGATTTTTAAATCCTTTTCAATTAAAACAAAATCCACCAGAAATAATGAAGAGGGAAGCAAAAAAAAAAAAAATCATTTCATTACATAATGATTTTTAGAGTCTATTCTCTAG
Organism: Theropithecus gelada; assembly: GCF_003255815.1. NCBI lineage: Eukaryota > Metazoa > Chordata > Mammalia > Primates > Cercopithecidae > Theropithecus > Theropithecus gelada. Next base: position 83,465,738 of record NC_037671.1, on the reverse strand, counting down.
GACATATTATTATATGGAATCAAGATTTTACATATCCATAACTGTTATTCACACTCTATTTGGTCATAACTGTTTTATTAAAAAATTAATTCATCTTATTTGTAAATTTGTTTTCAAGAGTATTTATCTCAAGCTACTTTTCCACAGGGTAAAAGTCTGAGATTTCTTCACTGAGATAACTCTTCAAAACAGAACTTCTGTTGTTATTTTTTACTTTTAGTAAAAAATGTTTTACTTCATTTAATGCAGTATATACTTACATTTAATGTGGTACTTTTTGCCACATTAAATATGCTTAGCTTGTTGTCAGACTCAGAGATCAGAAAGGATGCATAACATTCCCCTAAAAGACTGTGGCCAGCACCTAACCAAGAGTGGTCAATGGCAGCAAGCCCAGGAGGGAGCAGGCAGAGCACACCCATGCTGCAGTGGCCAGGTCAGCCTTACCCCAGTGTGACTCTTTATAGATGGTCACAGTCCTCCTGGAAATGACTTCCCACGACCTGCTGTTGGCTACAATACAAGGAGTCAGATAAATGATCAGAGCTGATGACTAAGCCCAGCAGGACCAGGCTTAGCCCAGACATCCATATTCAGGCAGACACTGGTACAGGAAAAACACACAAAATAGCACCATCAAAGTTCACTTCCTTTTATGCTAGCGTGGTTTAATGCTTATGGGCCAGATAGAGCATTGCCCACACTCTGAATCACAGACCGTATTATAGAGAGTTTATGAAGATCTTATGAAGGTTAAATAATTTTTCAAAGCTTTATGAACTTTAACAGTAGAAATGCCAGTTTGCTTATTGTTGTTAATCTTGAAAATCTGAAAAAAATCTGAAAAAGAAGCATTTTTTTTAACAAATGTTGATGGCAGGTTTTCCGAATTCCTACACTGTTCATGATTCATCTTGTTTTCTATATTCCAGCTGTGAACTACAGTAAAACAACAACCACAGTCAGTGAAAATATGATAGTACATAATGAGTATTACTTTGATTTCATGGCAAAGCAAAAAGAGCCAGGAGCTACAATCAAATCCCATTACACAATTAATTTTGAGACAAAACAATTTATCTAAAAAATTTTAAATTTCATGTGTTTTAGTCAGTTTTAATATAAGATTTCAAAATTTTCAATGGCTTGATGTTTACTCTTGTATATTTCTTAACAAGCCTTATGAATTACCAATCTAATAACCAAGAAAAGTATAAACTTTTACAGTTTTCCAGGTTCAACGAGAATACCTTAAAGAGCTAGCCAGGGGACAAAAGACATGGATGTCCCTACTTCAGTAAACCTCAGTTGAATGCTTGAAATGTGCAAAACTCCATCTGGGCTTTCTAGAGAGACAGGCGTAAATTGGTTTCTTCACTTGAAGGAATTTGTATTTAGTGGTGAAAACAAGGCAACAAGTAAATAATGCCAACTTAAAGCTGATTACGTCAAAAGCCACGGGAAGGGTACTATGCTTCTGCGTATGCAAAATGCTCTCGGATCAAAGGGGACCAGTGATCTAAAAGGCTCTGCCCTGCTGAAAGCTCTGACTTCACTACTTCCAGAATCTCCCAAGATGTGGAAAAATATTCGGAATTAAGGTGGAAGTGTTAGAGAGTACCTTTACTCTAAATTGCTCAGTTGACTCACAAGTTCTTATAGATCCCATGTGACCCTAAACAATTGTGTTTATGCATGTTTCCTGATCAATTGTATTGACCTCTGATAGACTAGTAAAAATAAATGGGAAAATCTGTCACAGAACAGGATGCTTGGAAAATACTTCCATAATAACCTTTAATTGCTAGAATAGAGGCTAGTCTACTTACAAAATAAATGGAGAACCAAGGAAATCACCTGTGTGGTTCAGGCAAAAATGACAAACTGGCTGGTTGGAAGTGGAAGGGAACCCCGATTTGTAGTATTTGCTATTTTTCAAAGTGTTAATATTAATAGATCTACCATGACCACTTTCAAGCTACCAACACGAATTCACTGAACATGGGGTTGGGATGAGCTATGCATAGCACATTATTATTCAATATTTCCACCTATAGATACAATAGACATAAATAACCACAAGACCATATACAATAAAATGTAGTAAAGTAATTAGGAAATAATGGGTTTTTGGTATTTACTACCTCTGTTTTAAATATAATTTATTTAATCATCAGTTGCTATTGTTTAATTTTTAATAATGGCTGTTTAATAACCAGCTTACAATATTCCTGGGAATTTAACAATCATCTCTCACGAGCCAGCACACATAGACTTCAGCACACCACTGCTGTTAGCTGTCAGACACCATGTGCTTCAGGCAGGTGACCTTGGTGTTAGATGCATTTCTTGTCCTAATAGAGGGTGCAGTCTAGTGAGGCAGACAGATGAAAGACAAAGATTATTTAATTCGCAATAGCAACAGATATTATAAAAGGGAAATAATGGGAAGTCCGGCCTTTTGTTGGGGTATGAGTGTGAGGAAATGTTAGGGAAAATGACATCCCTGAGGGAGGGAGTGATTTAAACTCACTGATTTAAACTGAGGCCTGAAGGATGAATAAGAGGCTAAGGCCAAGACTAAGATAAATGAAAAAAAAAAAAAGCTTTCCAGAGTGGGGAAGGTCTGACCCAATAATCCTGTGTATGGATAGCAGTGACCAAGGGAGAGAGCAGCAAGCTAGCTGAGATGGTTAATGGGCAGACCATGCATAACCTCTTACATCCTCTTTAGCATTTGATTCTTTCCTAAGATAATGAGCAAGCCTTGCAAGATTTAAATAATAGTAAGCAGTTGACAAGTTTATATTCGTGTGTAAGATTACTTGGTCCACTGGGGAAAGAATGGAACAATTATGAAAATAGAGAACTTCATTAGGAAGATATTGCAGTATCTGAGATGCGAGAGTGTAGTGGCTTGGATTAAGCTATTGTCAATGGAGAACAAGAAATAAATGAAAGATGTGTTTTGAAGACAGGACTGAAAGACTTGTCATGGAGAAGAAAGCTCATGGTCACCAATATCCATGTTTCTTCTCCTTTTCTTAGGCACATAACTAAACTACATTTTCCAGCCTTCTTTGAAGTTAGGTGGGGCCATGTGACTGAGTTCTGATCAGTGGTATATTTGTATGAATGTTATGCCCAATACATCCAGGCAAGTTCCATAGAAATTTCCCACATGCAATCCCTTCATTATTTTATCCCTCCCACAGTAACCTCAGAGGCCACATGCTGAACATGGCCTATCCACAGTGTAGAAGAAGCCTTGGATCCTGAGCCACTGTTCTAACAACCAACCAGTTTGTAGAAGAGAGCTACATAAGTAATAAGTCCATTTTATTGTGTTAAGCCACAGAAATTTGCATGGGCTCAGGGTAAAGGGTTGATTTTGAGACTTCTCTTGGCTTGTAGGCAACTGCCATCCCACTGTGTACTCACATGACCTCTTCTTTGCATGTGGAGAGTGGGAGACCAAGCTCTCTGGTGATGCTTTTTGCTAGGGCACTAATCCCATGATGAGAGCCCCACCTTCATGACCCCATCCAACCTTAATTACTCCCCAGAGGCCTCATTTCCACACATCATATTGGTGGTTAAGGCTTTAACATATGAATCTGGAAGGGACATAAGCATTCAATCTATAACAACAGGCAACTAAAGCTCTTGGAGAAGGAAGTCAGCTATGCTGAAAGCTGAGAAGTAGTTTAAAAACATGAGTACTAAAATTGTCCATTGGAATTGACAGCACAGGGTTATTAGAAACTATAGTAAAAGCAACTTTAGTAAAGTAGTGGGAATGGAAACCAACTTAGGGTTTATTGGGAAACAAATATTGTATGAAGATGTGGAGAAGTTTGGCTGTAAGAAGAGAGAGGAGAGGTACCTGGAGTGGTTATGGAGCCTGTGGAGGATTTGGGGTTTTGGTTATTTTTTGCATGGTATAGAATGTTTCAACACTCCAGTAGTGAGGAGAAGATAGGAAACATGGGATTTCCCTGGGAATATGCATAAACATCAGTGAACATGAACATTTTCTACGACTAAGCTGAGCAGAATGTCTTACCCTAGACAAAGCCCAAGAGAAAAAATAAGAAATAAATTCCTTAAGTATTTTGCCAGGGAATGAGAGTCCTGAAAAAATTGCTAGAGGACCTGCTACTTTTCAAAGAATATTTTCCTTAAAACATTTTATGATTTTAGTCACATTTGAACTTTTCAGGAAAAGTTGTTGCTGGAAATCATAAAGCACTAGTCAGTGGTAAATTTAGATGTGCTCTCAATCTCTGAGTAATTGCAGTATAAGCCATCATCCTGATTGTTTGTACTCCCTCTTGGATTTTTGTTTTGTTTTGTTTTTTGTTCATGGGGTCAACTTAAAATCCAAATTTATATTTCTTCTCATCAAAATTGCTATATATGCCCACTAGTCCAATGAAAACACTTTAAAAATTACGTTTAAGAGAACCTGTGGTTGTAGACTGTAGGAGTTCAAGGCAGTATTAAGTCAAAGGAATTTTCATATCCATAAAAGATGGTTTGCTAAAGCCCTGCTAGTATTGCCACAAGAAAGAAAGCAACATGTTATACCACATCCATTTTATATTTAGATATTAAAATCCCTTCTTGTTCATCCCTTTAAATCTCTCACCCACCATATATTAAGGGTTGTCACATTCTGTGTCATTATCTTTCCTTTTTTGCTTTCACTATCATGACCCCTGTTCAGGCTTCCACTACCTCTCACCTGACTCGATACTATGTCCTGAATTGTTCTCTAATACAGAAAACATTCTGAGTAGTGTGTGCATGATAGGGTGCTTAGTGTTGTTTACCATGTGAGCCCTACTTCTCTGGGTGACTTAAAATCTTTGCCAAACTCCTCCAACAAATCTGCTGTAAGACATCATCTCTTCAGATTAATTATTTGCACAACAATGTTAGGATGTACAACAGTGGCATGTGTTTGTTGTCTATGTATTTTTTAAACTTAACTGAGGAAAACCAGATCTGCTGTTGAAGGAGCTCCTGGCTGGCAATTTCAGGCATGAGAAATTGCTGCAGCAAAAGTTAAGAGATGTAACTAACATTTCAAGTTATATCAAGAAGAAGGTAGTCATCACTCAATCAAATAATTCGTTCTTTGGAAAATAACCTGAATTATTGATCCTTGATATTGCTAGGATTACTATATTTAAGACTATATTTTTTATTTATGCAATTTACAAAGCAACTTTACATTTTTTATATATGCAATTTACAAAGCTCAAATTTAAGAATTGCTACCCTCCATTTACTGACACTGTTGGTGAGGTTATGTTCACTGTTCTTTCTATTGATCTATAACAAATCACATGAACTTTGTGCTTTAAACAAACAAAAATTCCCTCTCTGTGGGTTAGCTGGGCTGAGATGAGTGGTTCTTCTGCTCCATATGGTGTTGACTGAGGCTGCTCATGCAGCTGCTTACATTTAGAAGCTCATCTGGGCTGGGTAATCTGCCTCACTAATATGTCCAGGACTTTGGTGCTGATTATCAGGTGGAGTGCTTCATTATTTCTCCATTTGGCTTCTCTCTCTAAATAGTTTCTCATTATTCATTAAGAAGTTCAAACTTCTTACAAGATAGAAGCCATTCAAATGAGAAAAAGGAAAAGCCATCTGGTCTCTTAAGGTGTATGTCCAGAAGTAGCACAGAGTCACTTTTGCTGCATTGCATTGATCAAGGCCAGCCCAGATGCAAGGGGAGAGAGGAGAGTCTCCACCTCTTGAAAGAAGTGTCGTGTACGAACAGGCATAAGAGACACAAAGTTGGTGGCCTTCTTTGTAGATCGTCTACTACATCTACTATTAGACCTTAAGCTTATAAAACTCCAGTTAATTCCTCTTCCACTAGGCTTGAATATTTTAGTGACTTAATGAAGAGTATGAGACCAAATTCTACTTGAAAATGGATTATCTATCATGACTCAATAAAGAGAAAACTTGCTATATATCCTTTGACTTGACAAGAGATGCTCAGCCATCATGAGATTGTCACTGAAGTCCTCTCAATGCCAACCCATTTGTTAAGAGCATGAAACCTTTCTTTGTTGTGGTGGGCAATAAGTAAAGCATTGTTTTATAAGCCTTTTGAATTGAGTAGAATTTTTTTACAGTAAGACATAGCACCAACAAATATAAATGTTCTCTTATCTTTAAAGGATAGTCAACTGGAAAATTCTATGAGTCTGTTATTCTAAAACATTGTATAAATATTACTCAGGATTGCTTTCCAGATTCAAGTTCAGATATTTTAGATAATGCCTTTTTTTCCCTGCCTACTTTTAGTTTGACTTCAAACAATTGGAAATCTTTTAAAGACAGAGTGTTATCTTATGCAATAAAGAATGGACATTGTGTCAATATCTCCTGTAAGGAAGAAAAACAGATTAGATTAGTTGTCTATGTAATTTTCTCATGACTGGGTTTTAGCAATTTTTTTCTTTCTTTTTTTTCTTTCCGAATATTACAAGACTTAGCCAAGTCTGTAACAATGAAGGAAAATGTTTGAGTGTGAGAACTTCTATCAGCGCTTGGGATTTTAAAACCGTCTGAGAAGTTAAGATAGATTTTGAAAGATACAAGGAGTAAATACTTTCACAATTAACTCAGTGGGATTCGGGTGATTACAAAAGACAATTTTGTGTGGGGAGGAAGTGGATTCCTCCTGAACCTCTTCCCTACACCATATAAAAAGCATGAAATAATTCAGCTCCTGCAGAGAAGGTGGTTACAAATTATCGAAAATCTACTCTGAACCAACTGCTGTACTGAGTGCCTTATGTACATGACCTCCTGGTAATTCATGGGCTATTCCTCCATTTTACAGATAAGGAAATTAAGGCTCAGTGAGGTCAATTGTCATGCCTGAGTACCTTTTAGCAAGAGTCAAAGCTCAGATTTGGCTTATGTGTTCCTAGCTCTAAATCCAGAGCTGCTTACATTGTGCTATACTGACCTTCATGAATTAAAATCATGGTAATAAGGTTTCCTCCAAGTATCTCTTATTTCCAGTCTCACTTCTCAGTCTTTTAGATTCTCTCAGTTCAAATTTTTGTTCAGGCTCCTTTTTTTTGCTCTTCCTCTTTACGCTTAGGTTCAAAGGAGACTCTCAAACAGAGCCAGGTAGAGGAAAATGTAGATGGTATACATGGAAGAACATGCTTTTTCCAATTTTCTGATTTCTGGGATGGGTCTTGTGTTTCTTCCTCAAAACTTTTGTCTTTAGCATTGTGAAATTTGGAGCTTGAGGGTGCTAGTGATTTCAGCATTTGATGTGTAGCCTACGTCTTTAATGCATTTTTCATATAAGAACCTCAGAATGACTGAAGGAGCAACCTAAACATGTAACTCAGAAGACCAAGTGCCAAGTTCTTTGAACATTGCTGGGAAATTGCTGATAAGGATTTTCAAACAGTTTTCATGCCAAATAACTAAGGCTTCAGAGATTCCTCACCAAAGAAGAAGCTGCAACAGGCATCAAGGTCCAATGGAAAGCAGCCTAAGGTTATTTCACTGGTCACTAATCATACAAGGTTGCTTCCTTCTTGTTAAGTTCTTCTGAAACAAAGTAAGTTTGCAACAACATGGCTGGACCATAAATTTAGATTTATTACAATCACACCCACAGTAATTCCTCCTAGTCAACCTTCACCATACACACCTAATGACTTTTTCTCTCTGGGTGTTGTGAATGCTTCAATTTTTCAGAAAGGTACAAAATAATATGGGGCCTCTGACAACATTGCTTCAGTTAGGTCTTGATAATGGACCTTCCGCCTCTGTGATAACGTCTGAACCTAGCATCTCTGAAGGGGAGAATGGGAATAAAAAGTAAAATATTGACTACCACGATGGCTTCAAGAAAAAGCCGTATCTGAAATGATATAAAATTGTTTCTGAAGGATCAAGTGAAACTACCATTCAACTACAGCATTTGTAAGCACAAATGGTTTGTATTTAATAGACATTATATATTTCACATAACTATAGGTATTGGTTTCATCTAATAACTCAAAGTGTGTTTTCCCATGAAAATTTACTAGGTTTCTTTCTGCACTCCTTACAGGGATACTAGCTGACTGCTGTAAACCTAAAGGTCTTTTCTAACCAAAAGTTTATATGAAGTTAGGGAGAGTATGTTTCTGCATAAATTCAATACCAGTACTGCTGGGAAATCAGGACTGTGTCTTAAATCCAGACTCAAGGACATACAACTGAGGGTGTATGAAACGATTGTATTTAGCATACCTGGACCAATGAAAATATTGGTTCTTGTCCTAAATCCACATAGTCATAATGTGCTGTTTGTAGTCCTGACCCTGCCCCGGAACCAGTGTTCCCTGGTTGCTAGCTCCTCTTCTCAAAGTCAAGCTTCCTGTCCTGTTGGCCCCAAATCCTGGTAATTTCATGATAATTCCCTCCAATCACTTTTGCTCCTAGGCCCCACATGTGCCAGAGTGACCCCTTCCTGGATGCTAGCATTGATATATTCAATAAGCAACACTGTCTGACTTGAGAAGGCAGAATCTTTATTGAATCCTGCAGAAAACAGGAGTGAATCACACTCACTGCTTCATATGTTGTTATGTATTAGGTAGATTGGTACAAAAGTAATCGCGGTTTTTGCCATTAAAAGTTTTATTGCACCAACCTCATATTTTCCTCTAATAATAATGATAATGGTTATGCATTGTTTTTATAATATGTGTTCTAGTTTTCATTATATCTTGTTTTGATTTTGATCTTACAGATTGCTGTCATTATTCCCACTTCACAGATGGGGAGGTAAAAACCCAGAGCTTAATAGCATGTCCAAGATCACGTAACTAGTAAGTACAAGACCTGAACCCAATTCCTCTGACTGAAACCCTTGTTTTTTTCTCCCTGAGAAAAGCAATGTAATAAGAAAATCATTTCTAAGGAATATGTCCATATTCACCAATTATCAATTTAACTGAAACTTCTATAAAGTGGTTGAACACTAACTAGTAACATTTTATAGTGGTCTTTATAAATAATTCTTTTAACTGATAATAAAAATAAATCTATGAAAGATTTCAGAAAGATGAAGCAAGCTGTGGGAAGACCAATTTCAATGTTGGCACAAAAACTGAAACACTTGCTCAAGCTTTTGCTCAACTGGTGTTTAAGCAAATTGTATTAAATATCCATGTTTGATTCAGTAGTGATTTTTGAAACTTTTTCTATTCTTATATAAAAGTCTTAGCTCTGCACTATTATAATATATCAAAGTTGGTCACCAAATGCATATATAGTGAGTACAGCTGTAGAATTTAATAAAACCAAAGGTTTGAGCTAACAAATGAAAAATTATATATTATTGGAAACTTGTGCTCAAAGTTGAAACTTGAAGGAAATATTTTAGCACTATCACAATATTACATTGCAACCATTATTTAATTTATCTCCTCTGAAATGACTTAAGGGAAGTGCTCACAAAGCCCTATTTACTTCATCCAGGAAGGAAGGCAGTGGTCAGAGAGTGAATGAAGTCATGGAAAGCTGACAATGCCTCTATTGTAAGAGCACCTCAGAGTATTGTTTGACATTGACCAAGTGAGGAGTAAGTGTTGGGAAGTTTTAATTTCATCTCAATAAGAGGGTAGGGTCAGAGGAATAATATAAAACTGGCCTTTACTTAAATTCTTTTTTTTTCTTTAATTAAAAAGCATCAAGTTGAATGCACCTGGAAAAAAAGAATGTCTTTTAGTAGTTACCAAGATTTTGAAAGACAGTTTTACATTTTTAGAAAAGTTTCATAAGTAAATAGCATATTTTTGGCCTATAAGTAGATACTATATACATTTTCAGTAATGCCGTGTATCATATACATGGATGTATAATTTACATATTCACCATTCAATTTTTCCAAAAGAAACTTCAAGAATCCCTAAGCAACCTGTGCGTTGCAATTGTCACTTTGAACTTTAGAACAAAGGAGAGACTGTAAAACCAGTTTATAAAAAGTATTATGAGATGCCACAACTGGCATTTTTATGACCTTATTAAACTACATTCAAGTGGCATAAATTATATGTAATGAAAGTGAAAAGGATCTCTGACCCGATTTTAATATTGGGTGCATGCTTATTAGTTTGAGATTTTTCTGAATAGAAACCTTTTTTCAAACTTCAGCAGTTGATATTATGTGGAAGTCATAAATGTCAGATTACATTAAACTATTTTGGTTCATAGAATAGAACAGCCATTAAGTTACTAGAGAGTAATGAGTAGGTCTTCTCACAAAGTAAAGCCAAAGGTGTTAATTTAGATTTGAAACATTCCACCTCATTATAAAAGCCAAATTAATTTGCCATGTGTAGAAGCAGCAAAAACCAATATTTAAAATGTGAAAGGCCTCCTTTTTGTAGAAGAGTGATAGAAAAGGGCATTACAAAGTTTCTATTCCTAAAGAGTGGGCAAACTGGTCCCTCTGAGGTTAATTATGATTAAGTCTTCAGGAGCCTCTTACTGGAAATTTCTATTCAAGAAGTTGAATTGATAGAATTAGTTAAATATTAAAAATAAAAGGAAGTCTGGCCATTTAGCAATTCCAAGTTTAAAAATCTATAAACTTAAACATGTGTAAAGTTGATTTATCTCCTCCAATTTTTATAACTTAATGAAGAATAAATAAATAATCATATTTTGTTTAGCATTAATTACAATTTTTGAAAAAAGAGGAAAAAAAACCACACTAATTTGGAATAATATAGAACAAAGTATAGAGCATCCTGACTTTCAAGTGTCTATTTATTAAAAGCCAGACCAAATGAAGAATATTCAAAAACCCAAATAAATAAACATATTTCATAAGAACCCTAGAAACAACAGCATTTTTAAACCTAGACAAAAAATTGAACAAAAATGGTAAAGTGATAATAATAATAATGTTGGATTGATTTATCATTTTTAAACCGTGAAAAAAACAGAAACGCAAAAGCCAATTAATGAATTAATGAAAGAAAAATTCTAACTTATAGTAGTAACCTTGTCCAGAAATAGACAAAAATACCGATCGTGGTGTCTACAGAATCAACTATCCACAGTGGTCACATGAAGGACCATGAAATAAAGTTGCTCTGTTCAGTGTAGCCAGCTACTGAAGTATTACTAAAGACCCCACAAGGATTGCTAGGAACTCCTCTGCGTTCTCTAGCAAGAAAGGCAGGTGGTGGGTAGTGATATAACTTCCCAGAAGACGTCAAGAAGTGACATCATGCAAAATCATTTAAATTTAGAGTAAAAATGCTTTCTAGCTCAGGAAGTGTTTTTATATCCTGACAGCAACCACACTAGATGACTATTTGTATATTTTTTCCATATTAGGACACAGGTTCAGAGAAGTTAGATCACTTGCCCAAGATCACTCAGCTAGTTTATGCCTGAGCCATTTACAGATAATCTGGCTATCTGGCCAGTGGCCCTCTCATTTCTATTTAAGTGGTTCCACAAAGACTATTTTATGATTCATGATTTCTTGTGAAAATTTATAATTTATTTTACTAATAAAAAGTTTTATTTTGAAAAAATTCCCTCTAATGATATTTTTTAAAAATACTTAGGCCCTAATATCTAGGTCTGGTTAAATAATAACCATAACCAAAATTTATGTGTTGTTTTCTTGTTTGCAAATTGTTTCAATACATATTACCTAAATTTTAACATGAGATTGCAATTTCTGCTTTTATACATCAATGATTTTTATTTATTTATTTATTTATTATTTTTTGAGACAGGTCTGTCTCTATCACTCAGGTTGGAGTTCATTGGTGCAATCACGGCTCACTGCAGCCTCCACCACCCAGGCCCAAGCTGATCCTCCCACTTCAGCTTCTCCAGTAGCTGGGCCTGTAGGCACACACCTCTACGTCCAGCTAATTTGATGGTATTTTTTGTAGAGGCAGTGTTTCACCATGTTCCCCAGGCTGGTCTCAAACTCCTGAGCTCAAGCTATCTGCCCACCTAGGCTTCTCAAAGTGCTGGGATTACAGCCATAAACCACTACACTTGGCCCACGCTGCAATGATTTTTCAAAAAAACATACAGGTCACTCTCATTTTTCCTTTAACCTACTCACATATCCAGACTCCTCACCCTTTCCAAGATGGACTCCTTTGTCTATCTTTTGAAATATGGTTTCAGGGCTGGACATGGTGGCTCATGCCTGTAATCCCAGCACTTTGAAAGGCTGAGGAGGGAGGATGCTTGGGTTCAGGTGTTCAAGACCAACCTGAGCAACATAGGGAGACCCTATCTCTACAAAAAATTTAAAAAATTAGCTGGACATGGTGACATGCACCTGTAGTTCCAGCTGCTTAGGAGGCTGAGGTGGGAGGATTGCTTGGGCCTGGGAGGTCCTGGCTGCAGTGAGCCGTGGTTGTACCACTGTACTCCAACCTAGGCAAGAGAGTAAGACCCTGTCTCAGAAAAATAAAATAAATAAAATGTGTTTTCAAATATAGGAACAATATTCCAAGGCAGTCTGAGCAGAATTGAAACAAAGTGAGGACAGAGTGGGTTGATCAGATACAGACAAAACAGATAGAGGAAGTTTCTTGTAATGTCTGTAACAAATTACCACAAAGTGGCTGGTTTAAAACAACATAAACCTATTCTCTCACAGTTCTGGAGAAATCTGAAATCAACGTGTCAGAAGAGTTGGTTTTTCTGGACGCTCTGAAGGAGAAATCATCTTGTATTTCTTCTCTAGTTTTTGGTGTTGTAGGCAATTGTTAGAGTTCCTTGTTGTATATGCATTGTTCTAATCTTGCTTCCATCTCTAGACTACCTTTTTCTCTGTGCCTCTCTGTATCCTTTTTTTTTTTTTTTTTTTTTTTTGTCTCTTATAAGGACACTCTCGTTGGACTTAGGGCCTACCTTAATCCAGTATTATCTCATCTTGATCCCTAACTAATTACATTGGCAATAACCCTTTTTCCAAGTACAATCATGTTCTGAGGTTCCAGGTGGACATTAATTGGAGGCAGACACTATTAAATCTACTAAAAGGAGGAAGAGACTTTGAGAATCCCATGTGTACTTGATGCCTATGATGATATCCAGACAGTGGGCAACTTAAAAATAGAAAAACTGATTATCTCATTTGAAATGGACAAATGTTTTTGTGTTATGAAGACAAAAAAATAAAAAGAGAATAATTGGAGATATGTATTTATTTAGCAGAGTGATTTTTACTACTAGAGCTGATACAATCCCAAACAAAGAAGGACTTAATTCACAACATGGCAAGTTTCAGTGAGGCTCCCAACATTCCACTGGAAAGTCACTAGATAATCACAGAGCATGGAGGTGGGCCAAAATGAAACAGAGGAAGTGTAATAACTGAACATATGGAAGCAATGTAGTGATTCTATTAAGAACTGACAGATAAAGGCCATGGGGATTGCAAATCCATCACCTAGTTTTCAGTGATATATAAAGAACAGAGACCTAAAACACTGTTCATTTATATGTGATGTTTTCGCCCTCATCTAAATTTCCTGAAGACCTTGGCTAATGGTACAGAATGTCAATGAGAATTGAATGTGTGATCTCAGAAAATTCAGTGAATTTAGGGACTGAAGAAGGGGAAAACTGATGCTCAAGGTACTAATTGATTAGGGTATCAAGCAGTTAAAAATATTCTGAACAGATCTTGCCAAGAGGATCCATTATAAATTGGGGTCCAGACAATACATAAAGGTGTATTGTCATTCTCAACTATAAAGAATAAGAAAAACAGAAAGTAAATATTCTTACAGAGAATAGCAGAGCATTAAGATTCATTTGCATTTTAAGTCCATTTTATTTTGCCAATGTATTTAATATTTAGAGGTCTGTTATACTAATATTATGTATTAAATTTTTTCATTTCTACACACAGTTAACTAAAGAGCTTTTCCTTAAAAAGCTGTGTAAAAATATTTTTAAATAAGGTTTCTTTTGTTAAAAAAAAAAACTTAGCTTGCCAATGGAAGAAAAAAAATGAACTCAATAGATATGTATCTTATGCGAGGTAGCTGGTGGAGGGAGAGAAGTGTTAGTAGTTATAACAGAAGTACTAAGAATCGTGGTCTAATGGGGGACTGAGTTTTATTGGACTCTGTACTTCCTCATCATGGAGCTAGCTAAGCTCAAGGTTGACCTGAGCTTTTCTAGACAGGTAGCATTTCAATAAAATGCAAACCATTCAAGCATGGGATGACAGTGAGAGGTGGAGCACCAGCATCAAAATAATCCATTTCTTCTTTAGCTTTACTTCAAATTGATGTTATAGAACTAGAGTTCAGTGAAAACAACATGACAGATTAGAAAGAGCTCACAAGAAACATGTTCTTAATTTTATTTATAAATGTGACCCGTGACATGTTTGTGTTCTATCTAGCTAGAAAAGATATAAGAAATTCCTTCCCTATCCCCAAATGAAAAGTTACTAGAGTACCCCATCCTTCAATAGCTGCTCCTTCAATGACCACTTCTTATGCCCATGCTATGACTTGTTCATCAGCAGCATAAGCATCACACAAATCTAACGGATGCTTCAAGATTACTCAGGTCAAAAGCTATTATCTCCCTGAAAAGGAATACAGGTTTGCAATCTTGATATTTCCAGAAATGAATTAACTCTTTTCTTACATCCACTAAACACAACCAAAGCATTGTGGTATTTTTCTTAAAAGTATAAAAGTATATTATTTATGTGTAATAATTTATATTAAATTGCCACCCCCAAGTCTGGCCCAAAAGCCAGAAAAGTAGTCTTCTGATCCTTAGAATCTGCCATAGCATTAAAACATATTAAAGATGCAATTGATGCTTCAGAACGTGTGCATGAATAACAGAGTGAAAAACTGTGAACTCAAAGCAAATTTAGTGACTGGCTCAAGATAGGGAATAAATCAAGAGCAAAGCAGATTTGCATGTTCTGTTAACCCAGAGTTACCTGCAGATGGAAAGGTTGTTTCCTACTACCTTTTATGCTCTTGAGATGATCACTCATTGATCTAAAAGTATCCAGACTTCCCAGAATATTCAGCATCTGCAGCATATAAAAGCAAAATGACTACATTTGGTTATGTATTCACTCACTCCATAATAAAAAGTGGACCTCTCATATCCGTTAGAGACTGTGTTAGTTTCTTTGATTGCAGCAAAGAGTAAATGAGAAATAACACCTAGCTTTACAAAGCTTATTCTTTTATCTAATCATTCAATATATGTTCACCAAGTACACACCAAGAACCATTATGGGTTCTTAGGATCTGACAGTGAGCAAAACAAAAATCCCTGCATCTTGGAGTTTACATTTCTTTGGAGGACAATAAACAATGGGCATATCATAAATATATCAATTGTACAGTATATTCAAATGAGGTAAGTGCTATGAAGAAAGAAAAGCAGATCAGAGTAAGGGGGTCTGGTAGAGTTAGTGCCCAGTAAGGGAGTAAAGCAGTGTGAGTTGCAATTTCAAGTCAGAGTAGACTTCATGGTATAGGGAGATTTAAGCAAACACTTGGAAAAAGTGAGAAAGTTTATCTTGTAGCTATTGGGAACATGAGGATTCCAGGCAAAGAAAATAACCAGCACAAAGAACTAAAGGCAAAAGCATGCTTGGTGTTTAGGATGAAGGGCAGAGTTCCGCTAACTAACTTGCATATAAAGAGGAAGAGAAATGTGTACTTTACCTGGATGCATTGGCCGTTTCTCCTGAACTATTTTAGATATATGTAAAATTCACTTATTTTAGAATAAAGTTCACTTATTTCATATTTTATTGGAGAATATGGAATTAATACAGTATACTACTACCATCTAAAACCTCTATTTCTTGAGTTTTAACATATCCGTTTATCAATGCAGTTAGAAAAAAACAAAAATGTTTGGCTATTAATAGTAACATATTGTACTTTCTAGTATTCTTTTTAGTAATTTTCATTGTTAGCCATACAGGTAAACATCTAATACCCTTTCTTTACATGGCAATGTTCAAGGCATTTGGATTCAGCTATAAAAGCAATTCTTCACCCTTAATGTTAACCTAGACAGGAATTGACACCAAAACAGTGTATTCACCAAGACTTTATTAATTAACAGATGTGATGTAGTGAGGCATTTTTGTCACCCACCAGACAATGAATACTTTACACACATGGTGATTTAACATAAAGTTGATTCATGTTAGAACCCAGTTCCTCTTTCAGTAACATGTAAATTTATAGCAGTATGTCTGATTCTTCAGTGAAAATAATATTTTAAGGAAAGAAAATGGATTTGCTAACACATCCATATTTTCCATGTTGGACATGTTTCACTGCTGTTTATAAAATACTCAGTCCTAAGGATGACAATTAAACCTTGAAATTATGGCAAAACAAGCAAACAGACTATCAAGGAAAAATAAAGATTTACACTTAAATTTCCCCACTTTTACCATCAGGAAAACCTAGACCTTGGGCCTCTTTTGTACTAAGAAATTTCACAAGAATATGATTTCAGTATCCTGGAAACAAATTAGTCATTAGGATTCTACTGTTTTCCTTTAGAATTAAAGCAGTGAGAACTGAGAACTTTGCTCTAATATTGCATTGTGGCTCAGCAGAGTCTAAACCTTAAGGGAAAAATGAATTCCAAGTGTCTGTCATCCACTTTTTCACTACAGAATGGAAGGTAGAAGGGACATGTCTTTAAAGCCAGAGCTGATGGCTCCCTGCGAGCACCTGTGTGGAAGGCAGCTCTCGCAGGGTGGTGGCACACTCCCAACATCTGCTCCTTTCATTGAATTTAGCTGTAAATTGAAATTCCATTGCAATGTTTTTAGAACCAGTTGAAGTAAGGAGACTGTCAGAAATCCTCTTTAAACTCACCCTTATCCAAACAGGAAACTGACCCTTGGCCCCTGGACGTAACAGTACACCAGTGGAAATTTCATTATCCCTGTTTCAGCTGAACTAAGTGAAAATTAATTGTGTAATTATCTGGATGAGCGCATGTGTAAAATTTTACAATGTGCCAGTTAGATTAAGTAACGTGTTAGTGGCATGGTTTAGTGCAGAGTCAAAGCTGTCCTATAAAAATGGAATAAAAAAATCTAACAAGGTTGGAAGAAAAAAAAAACATATGTCAGAACAAATACTTAACATGAGAAGGTAAGGTTAGGCTTAATTCTATAACCTGATGAAAATCTTACCCTCCTAAACCATAGGTAAATCTGGCAGGGTTGGAAAGGGTGTGTGTGTGTTTATGCGTGCGTGTGTGTGAACTCACTGGGACATTTGTGTAAAGGACTTCTCCATTTACTGTAATTTTAAAATGAAACCATTATTAAAAGATTTAACTTGCTGACTATTGTATTTTGTATTTTTTGTACATAATTTTACTTTACTAACTACATTAGAAAGTGTAGGCTGTATTCAGTAGATGGGATTATTTGTCTCAGGTATACTTTGTTCACCTGTTCAGTGAAAGGCTCTGACTTTTATTCTGGATTTAATTCTTCAAATGATAAAATAAATGCTTCATCCTGACTTAAGATTATTTCATTAAAATATTTAGATGAGTATGAACTGATTTTAACAACAAATGCATGGGGATTTTCCTTCTGAAGTCTTACTTACTTTGATAAAGATGCTAAAGTACATTTTTCCCCTGAGATTTTGGCCTCACCCTGCCCCTACAAATATTGCATTATGGAGACTATTTCCATTTGAAAGTCTCTGGAATGTTTAGGTAGAAGAATTTCTGGATGGAAAGTATGATTTGGGGTGATGCTTTTTGAAAGCAAGGATCGTCTTTAAATAACATATGAGTAGTGTGTAATCTTAGCCATTCTGAATGTCAGATTTCACAATGTCAGTGCTATCTTGGCAAATCCAGACACTAATTTATGTATCTTGCCAATAAAATGGATCTCCTGTTTTTCTCATTTCTTATACTATATGTTGTCTCTTTAAAGGTATGTTTATGCTAAAAGTCTGTTGAGATTTTTCTTCCACCATCCTCCTCAAAAATGAAACCTCCACTAGGCAAAAATAGTAACATTCTCAAAGAAAATGAATTCAAAAAAGTTTTAACTTTTTTTTAACTTGGATTACTATAATTTTATTAGATGTTTATATTGGGTTACTAGTGCTTTAAGAGGTTGTTAGTACTTTAAGAAGCTATAAAGAATATGTCTATATTTAGTGGAAAATATTGTAGTATATATAAGCATGATTAAAAGAAAGAAAGCACCAATGTGATTTGTAGAACAGCAGGGCAGTCAAAGGACATTAAAAATAATCGAGACCATTCAAAGGGAAAGGCAAAACTTCAGGTCAAAGAACATTAGCCTCAACATGAAAATGAAACTGTGGTATTAAACCTACATTTTACCATAGATTAATTATCAGGAAGGTGTTGGAACAGTCCTTTTCCTTTTAAATAAGACACAATGCCCTCTTCACCAGTTTGAAAGTGTCAGGAGTTGGGGGAGGGGCATTTGTTTGTCAAACCTTAGAGAACAAAATGGATACCAGGAGGTGGCCGTGCAGACTTCATGTGCAGCCCTCCAGATTCCAGAGCAGTGCTTGCGTTTCAGAATGTATCACATCAGGCATGACTTGCCCCTTCTTGGAAGAAACTGTGTTGGTTTCTAAAGCCAGGCCTGGGAGTCTCTCTGTTTCTTTCCGGAAATGGTAAAAATCAGGAGAATCTAGTCAGACATTTTTTTTTAAATAAAGCATTTTACGGTTGTTACTGTCCCAACTTTATATGAATAAAATTTTAAAAATTTAATCCAGATTTAAATTTATAACTATAGTTTATATGAACACTTTTTAATAATTATTGTTTTTACATATTTCTCCTTTTTGAATAATGTAAATCTGGAATTTGATTTCTAACACCGAACCACTTAACATTTTTAAATCATATTTTTATTTTAATTGACTCCAATTAAGACCATTATTTCACTGTAGAATATTAGGACTGAAAGAGGCCTTAAAATCCTCCATGTTCATTCTACACGTAAGAAAACCAAACTCTACAAAGAATAACTTCTCTTCTAGGTCAGCGCTGTCTTAACTAATCTGGGTTTTCTAGTCATCTGGCACTTCCCCAGGCCTCAATAGGATGACAAACAAATGTGTGATTATATAGGAAGTCAGATGCTAGGTGTAACATACAGGAGGAAGAGGCATAGGATTTAAAGCCAGGATGACCTGGATTTGAATCCTAGATCTGTGTCTTGTTCTGTGTGTGACTTTGGGTATGTAACTTAATCTCTCCAAATTTCAGAATCCCAGATTCTGTGTTGTGTCTACCTCACAAGTTAGTTGTGAACATCAAGTTACACAATCTGTATGGAGCTGCCTAGCACATAATGAAGAACTAATAAAACTCAAATATTTGAGGAGCAAACTTTCAAAGTCAAGAAAGCAGTTTATTAAATTTATGGTAAAACGCATATAGAAAAGCTTTGAGAGTAATCAGGAGGAAATCAAGTTAGCATAAATTTCCTTTTTAATAAGATTTATTATGCATATCCCATATAGAACATGTTTATTCAGTATGCAGGTAAATCTTTCATTTGAGCATTTGAAGAATAGTTGAAGAGAAAAAGAAATACTGAATAACCTAGGAGAAAAATGGGTGTGAATTTACATATATATTTATAATTATATATTTATATAAAACATTTAGTGAACTTATATATAATTAACATATATATGAAACATGTACATATATGTTAATTTTATTGTGATTTATTATTTACACCCCATTTCCTTCCCAAATGAATTCAAAGTGGCAAGTTATATTTTTTCTTTCCTGTTTTTTGCCAAATGTTGATATATTTTGGAAGACCATTTAATAGATAAATTTCTCAAGCCAGATATTCTTGCAGAATTACAAGAAAACTTGGGAAACAAAGCTAAGCACCCGGTGCCAGGATATGAAAATACAGAGAACCTAGTCCATGTGTGTGAGAATCTGAACACTAGAGCTCTCTGTGAAAGAGGGAGAAAGAGATTCCTTTCCCTCACTTCAGTAATAAGAGTAAGGTTACAGGTTTGTTTCTTCTTTCTCATTGCTTCTAGAATTGATTAAATATTTTATTACAAATCCGAGCCAGAATTATTTAAGATGAGGGCTTAAGAAATGGAATAATAGAGTTTTTGAAACTGGTTTAAGGTTTAAAGTCAGCATTTAGTTTCTTCAAAAACACAAATTCATTCATTTGTCATATAGTTCATGAGTGCCAGAAATACAGCAGAAATAAAATCCAACCCTTAATTTTATGTAAATTCCATTCTAGTGGTTAGAGACAGAGAAATAAATAAGCAAATACTATGTTAAGTGTTGCATGCTCTGAGGAAATTTAAGAAGAGGAAAGGTGACGGAGGCAGGGAGAGTGCAACGTTATGAAGGGTGGTCAGAGAAGCACTTGTTTATAAGCTATCCAGTGGACAAATTCAACCTTATTCTTACAGCTCACACCTCACAAACTTCTAGTATGTACTGTTTAAGGGTGTACTAGAAAGTATATTTATTTTGTTAGTTTTTAGTTGTCATTATAGCTTCTAAGTAGGAAATACTTGGGTTCTTCATTTCCATTAAGTTGAGGGAACATGAAGTCAATAAGCCTATGATGTGTGCAAGATACTACCTGTATTTTAGCCAAAAGTAGAATCCCATGAAATGATCCAAAACAGGAAGAAGTAGAGGGGGAGATATTCCATTGAAAAAAGAAATGAAACTGGGGGATGTAAAATAATACAGTTACCAAAGCTAAAAATAAACGAGAATATCTGATCTTAAAAAACATATTTTCTTGGAGAACAGAAATCTAAGACAGCAAAGGGAATTCTTTTCCTTACTGTCCCACTTTTATCCCAAAGATCTGAGGAAGCCAAATGAAAATTTCCTGGCATCCTGGGGCAATAAAATAATCTTGGTCTTCTTGTGAAACCACATTAGTATGGAGAGGGAACAGAGGCCTTTTGAGTGTTCCTAAGTGCTGTGTAAGCTGCATTTTTCTCCAGGAACTCAAAGCTTTGTTTATTTGCAAAGAATTGTGCTACCAAGGCATGGAGGCCTCAGTTGGCCCAGGTGACATACTCAGATCTGAACATTTACCGATTAAGAAGCTCTCACTTAAATGCTTGTTCAAGAGCCCAGGGAGACACATCAAAGGTTACTATTGGTTTCTTTAGATATGTTGGCGAAAAAGAAACTGGCATTTCTTTGGTGAAGGTAGACCCAAAAGAAACTGTCCTCAGCAAGCTATAGCTTAACGAAGCCCTGGATGATTTGAGTCATCTCTTCCCTTCACCTTTGCTAGCTTCAAGCATTTTAGTGGCAGAAAACTTGATAAAAAGTACTTGAGTTACTCACTTTCCCATTCAAAAAGACTTTAAAATTTAAGTGACTGCAATTGTGAGTGTGTGTGTGTGTGTGTGTGTGAAAGAGAGAGAGAGACAGAGAGAGAGATATGGGACTGATTGGCCAACAGTAGAACATTTGTGGAGGAAGAAGAGTTCATTTTATTTTATAACTGCCCCATAGCAAAATGCTATTTCTTTTCCTAATGCTATAACATGAAGTCGCCAGCTGCAGGAAGTGTATGGATTACTTACCTCCTCAGAAGCATAGATGTAAATACACACATAATCACTGGGGCTGCTTAGAGTTTGGTCTGTTTTATTTGGGGCCTGAGTTACCCATCCCCATTTTTTTCCAAGCTATCATATTGGAATTCAAGCTTGAACTAATGTTTTCCTGGTGGATTTAGTGCTTAGTAAAAGAGCTATATTGACAGCACACAGCGAGAATTTCTGTTTATAAGAAAAATAAATTTGTGCTCTCTCTCCAGTTCCACTGCTCAAAATTACTCCTGAAGGGATAAGGACCCCAGGACATGCCACTGGACCACTGAAGGTAAGGGTTCTAGGGAGGGAAGATTAGATGCAGCCCCAAGTCAACTCACTTGCTTATTGTTAAACACAACTGAAATGCCAGCTTCTCCCACCTGTCACTTCTTTCCCTGGTCTCCTGCTTATAACTTGTCTGTAACATGCCACCTATGGTAGCTTTGCCTTTTTTCAGAATACCTGAAGGTAGTTCAAGGCACTGCATATTCCAGGAAGGGAATGGCCAGCATCTTTCCTAGATTTTGACCGCAGTTGTGATTTTAAACATTTGCCCGGTGTCATACTGTGTCCCAGCCTTGGTTGAGAAAACCTAGTCACCGTAGTGTTGTGTTGTTAACCTGAGTCTCCCCACTGACTCCAGTTGCACTTCAAACTCTCCTGACTTCGCTCATGGTTCTGACCTCTCCCCACAGCCAGCAGGTGCCTCCTAGAGTGATTCTAGTCCCTTTATTGTCATTCCCCCTGAGTTTCTGCTTCTTCATTTTCAAGAGCTGGCTTTCTCACTTCCTGGTTAACCTGCTAGGATTGCTTCTCCAACTCTACCTATATCATGTATTTCAAGATTGCATTTTCTTTATCTGCTAGTTTCTCTTATTGAAATCCTTCCAATAACAAAATTCAGGTTTGTAAATAGCCACTGTAAGATCACTAATTGTTCTAGAAAGAAAAATAACATTTAAAGCAGGAGATGAGAAGCAGGCTTTCTTAATGATTATGATGTCTACCCATTTCCAAACATTCCCAAGGGATAGTAAGGAATCTTGGAGAACTCTCTGTTCCATCCTTGGCCTACTCTCCTCACTCTCCTCTTGTTCCCTGAGGGATTATATCCACTCTCATGATTTTAATCAGACTTATTTATATGCTAGAATTAACAAAATATCTACATCTCTAGTCAAGACCTTTCCCTGGAACTCTGGATGAACATATCCAACCAAATACCTACTGGATATTGTCACGCAGATTCTCAATATTAACATATCTAAAACTGAATTCAACTTCTTCCCCTTTCAAAGAACATTTCCTGTAATAGAAGTGGTAAATAATTCTATAGTACTTTCTATATATCAGGCATGATTCAACGCAGTTTCCATATATTTACTCATTGGATCCTCACAGCAATCTTAAGAAGTACATATTATTATTATGGCCGGACGCGGTGGCTCAAGCCTGTAATCCCAGCACTTTGGGAGGCCAAGACGGGCGGATCACGAGGTCAGGAGATCGAGACCATCCTGGCTAACAGGGTGAAACCCCGTCTCTACAAAAATACAAAAAACTAGCCGGGCGAGGTGGCGGCGCCTGTAGTCCCAGCTACTTGGGAGGCTGAGGCAGAAGAATGGCGTAAACCCGGGAGGCGGAGCTTGCAGTGAGCTGAGATCGTGCCACTGCACTCCAGCCTGGGTGACAGAGCGAGACTCCGTCTCAAAAAAAAAAAAAAAAAAGAAGTACATATTATTATTATCACCATCCTATGAAGAAACAATGGCACAGAAGTTAAGTAACCTTCCCTAAGGCAGACAGTTAGCAGTGGCAAAGCTGAGATTTGAATTCGAGCTGCCTGGTTCCAGAGGTCATG
Organism: Theropithecus gelada; assembly: GCF_003255815.1. Classification (NCBI taxonomy): domain Eukaryota; kingdom Metazoa; phylum Chordata; class Mammalia; order Primates; family Cercopithecidae; genus Theropithecus; species Theropithecus gelada. The sequence continues at coordinate 83,442,185 of NC_037671.1, read as the reverse complement.
CTTTTAACCATTGTGCTATTTCACTCTCACACCAGTTAACCTGTCACCAGGACTGGACATGTAGGAATCAGCTGTCACTCTCCTTTCACCTCTTCATCTAAGCAAGCTTGTGTTTCCCTATTCCATCCCTCTCCTCTCAGATACAGTGCTCCATTTTTGCAAACCATTCTTTGCAAAACGGAAAGTCATTCTTAAAGGACTCCCCAACACAGAGAGGACTGTGTCTGACCCTGCCCTGCTCCTTAGCTTTACCCCTTCCCTTCTCTAGCTGGAACAAGAGGCTCTAGCAATGCTCAATCACTTCCCATTCCTTTAAACACAATGCCGTGCTTTTCCTATGGATTTTCTCATGCTGTCCTCCTGCCTGAAATGTTCTTCCCTTTTCCAAGCACCCTCCTCCTAATTCCTGTTCATTTGAAAGCTTCAGTTCAGTGTCCTTTTGCCAGTAAGTCTTCCCTAATATCTCTACCACCACCGTTTACCCTCCAAGTGGATTGGTTCCTCCATCCTTCTCCTGTGCTTTGTGGTACATCTTTTGACCTTTGTTTTTCTTTTCTTTTCTTTCTTTCTTTCTTTCTTTTTTTTTTTTTTGTTTGGTAAGGTCTTGCTCTGTTGCCCAGGCTGGAGTGTAGGGGTACGATCTTGGCCCATGGCAGCCTTGAACTCCTTGATTCCATCATCTGGAATCAATTATTTCTATTTCATTATTCATTCTGTTCATTTCTCTGCCCCCTCCCACCAGAACTATTTGTTCTCTGAGGTCTGTGACTGCACTCGATGAATCTGAAATTCTCTAGCACCTAGTTTGGTAACTGGAGAACAATATAAAATGGATACATTTTTCATTGGTGAGTAGACATAAAGAATGATTGAAAATAGAGTGTCATATGGTGTTTATGCACTAAATATGCATATGTATAAGGAAAAGAAGGGTCAAGACATGCATGGGTCATTTAGCGTGTATTTATGAAACTTCTGATTTGCACCCAGTCTTGGTAATTTGCAGTGATGGACAATGTGACAAACAATTGTAATGAAAATAGGATCATTCCAAATAAAAGCCAAAATATCATTTCATAAGTGGGTTTGCTGAGCCCAAGTCACTCTCCAGCTATGTCAGTCATCTCCTTGGGCAGTGTCATGAATTCTCTTGAGTCTCTAGAGTTGCAGGTCATACCAGAAAAGAAGGGCCTCTGCTGTTTGCTACAGGAGGGCTTCCCTCTCAAGGCAGGTGAGAAGCCTCAAGGTCTGGCTGCCCTGACGCTGTTCTTAAGAGTCTCTGGTTGGCAAGTGTGCTGAACTGGACTTCTCTCCATATGAAGCTCAGAAGCAAAAGTGGCTTAGAGACAAAAATAAATAAAGGTCAAAGTCAACTTAGACTTTTCATCTATATATCCCAGATTACAGGATATGAGCTATATATCATCAGAGTGCTGCTTTGAGGTATGACCAAAAGCATAACATTCCTCGGAGCTTTCTGCATGTAATAATTAGTCATCCATTTAAACATCTTTTGAGAATCCATAGATGCCAGTCATTGTGCCACATTCTGGAAGTGAAAAGAAAAATAAGAAATACATTTTGCCTTCATGAAGCTTAGAGTTTGGTGAGTGAGACAGACAAGAAAAGGCATCCAAGAGAATAGTTCATGGGATAAAATAACTTTTTAAAGAGAAAAAAAGAAAAGGCATAGTTACTTGAAATCACATGGGGGATGGGTTGTGGGGAAGCAAAAGGCTTTGTGACAGCATGTGAGGAGGTTCCCTAATACAGAGTAAGGGAGTGAGAGGGAGAAACAAGGATCCTCCCACTTCCCCTATATGTCTTGCCCTCTCAAAACAAGATTGAGAATGACTAGGCTGAGGACTTGCAATTTATCTTCCCACAATTGGTAAGCCATTGAGCCAGCATAGGTGTGATGTTGGGCTATGAATGATGGCATGAATGCTCCCTGGTATTAGAAAGTTCCAGGAGAGTGCGACAAATTTCCATCATTTGTGAATACCATGGAAAATTGCAGGGGGTTAAGTCACTTCGTCACTAGCCCCAGAACATCTACCTGCTAGGTGAGAGGAAGCCCTAGCAACCAGACATGCAGAATGGACCCTCCCTTGCTTAGTGAAGACTGAAAAACTGAGAAACAGCCTCAGCGAGATGTCTCACCCCAGAAGACAGAGTAGGTGAGGCCTCATTTCCAGTCCCCAAAGAACAACAGATATCCCCTACAAAAAAGCCCGCAGCTCAATGTCCAACCCAGAGAGACTAAGAGAGTGGAAAGGCTAAAGTCTGAGGCAGGACCTCAAAGTATAGGCTTAAAGTGAAAATAGAAACAGGCATGGCCAAGGCAAGTTCCTAGATCAATCACTATAAAGACTGAGGATATTGTGCTACCTACCATATGCCAAGAAAAATGGTACAAAGTGAGTCTTTCGTTCGCCCAAACCCCACCCCAAAACATAAAGTATAGGTAAAAATAGTAGAAGTGCCAACACAACTTGAAGCCCTTTAGCCACCATCCCTCTTCCAAACAAAGTATGAACCCAAAGTCCCTTCTATTTATAAGGTAACCATCTGTCCTTTGTCGTGGGGTAGTCTTGGTTTACAACTGTCTCCTGGAAAACTTATTAATATCATCTTCTTTCATTCTCAAAAGAGTTCTGATATGGGCTATAAATTATCACCATATATGAAAATTCTGGAGCCCCAATTGTGGCAGGAACTGGGCTCAACACATTTCTTTCTTCCGCTATGATATTTAATCTCACTATTTTCATCTCTATGTTTACAGATGAGAACTTGAGGCTTAGGCAGTTTAAAGAGCTTTCCCAAAATCATAGAGTCATTGAATGGAAATAATGGGAATTGACCTCAAACCTATCTGAGGCTAAAATTTGAGCTACAATTATCTATATTTCTTCAGTGAAATACCACTCTCTTGGCAAGAGCACAAAAAGTTGCATCCAGTATTAAACTAATGAAGAAATTCCATGAGGAATTGTCAGACAAAAATCACTGTGTACTTACTGTATTCCAAATAACCATGTTTTAATGTATTTGAATTGGGTCTCAAGGACAACTGCTTTGACAATAGAAAGAAGCTAGCATGAGGATTGTGTTTCAGGAAGAGGAAACATGGGTGAGAATGAATATGGCTGATAAAGAACTTATGGACGTTTAGTGAAATGAAAATAAGGATGTTCGGGTTTGGAGAATAAGCAGAGAGTAACCATTGAGGTACTTGACTAAAGACTTGGACTTCACCCTTCATGAACTAGGGATTCCTTGAAGGCTCCTACCCAGGGAGAAATATAAGATAAGCATCCCAGAGGCTGGTGGGGGATGGGATTATAGGGGATTAAACTGAAGGCACTAAACTGTTCATGAAGGTCAAAACTAAAGCAGTAACAGTGGGGATGGAGAAGAATGGTGTGGTTTGACAGTTTCTCAACAGACACACAACAATGGGCATATCCCAGTAACAAAATGGGTGAGGGAGGAGTGACATAAATGGAGAGAACAAGAATGATGCTCAGTCCCATTAGTGCTTCCCAGACTTCCCACTGCAGACAAACACATCAGATTTTCCAGGCAAGAGGTCTGGTAGTCTGATTATATAACAAGGGCTGGGGTGGTACTTATCATCTGGGAAGCTGGGAAAACACTGGACAAAATGGATAAGATTCCCTTAATACAGTCAAGGATAGAAGAGAAGGAAGAGCTTTCATTAAAAAGATAATAAATTCATTTTGGAAATAACACTTTAGATCCAAGATAACTGAGTTTTTCAGTGTTAGAAACTAAGGAGAGGGCCATGCTTGAAACTTTAGATTTAGGGGATTATTCACGGATACAAGATAATGGAAGTCATGCCTAGGGATGAAGTTACTCTGGGACCAGATAGTATGATAAAAGGAAACAAGGACAAAAGTTCAAACAACAGTAACAGTTAAAGAACAGATGTGGGAGGAAGAATCAATCTGAGAGAGAAAGAGATTTTAGAAGTCAGAACTAAGAGGGGGTAATGTCAGAAGCTAAAGAAATGTGCTTTTCAATGAAAAGGGAGTAATCACCAGTATCAAATGTCACAAAGATTAGGAATTTAAACTATCCCTTGAAATTGGCACTTAGAAAATCATTTGTAGCCTTTCCAAGGCAGCTAGATTACAATGAAACGAAAAGTAAATGGGAATGAGAAAGTGGAGACAAGCAGCATTTGCTATATTTTGTATGGTCTTGGTAGAGAACAGAAGAAATGAGGAGTGAGAGGATGATATGTTCAGAGGGATTTGGGAGTCAAGAGAGACTGCTTTTTTCTGGTCTGTCAGGAGTTGTCAAGGAAGCAAGGGATAAAAACCCATACATAAGAGAAAGAACAGGAAACCATGGCTAGAAGCCCACAGACCTAGTAGATATTATTTTGTGTTTAAAGGTGCATAATTATGTTTGAGGGCCAAGGGAAAGGAATCAGTGAGAAGTGAGATGGTTAGCATGTGAGGAAAAACTGATAAAAAAATAGATGAATGGCTATTACTTGATATCTGATAAGTAATAGATGAATGATAAAAATTGATAAGTAATAGATGAATGGCTATGAGGACAAGAATAAGACTATAGTATAGATAAGGTTTTAAAAGGAGGAATGCATTTTTTCTCTAAGAGCAGAGGAAAGAATAGATGAAATTAAGGACTTTCTGTTGAAGAAAAAAATATTTAAAGAACATATGCCTAGTGATGACCTGGTCCCAGTACAGTAGAAAATCAGGTCAGCCATTGAGAGGAAGAGGTAGGTATTGAATCAAGGGCCTATGATGATAGCTCCAGTAAGAAACCTCTGGAAGACTGGCAAATTGTCAGTTTGAACCTCTTGGTTCAAAATCCTCTCCTTGCTTTATCCACCAAGCCCATATTATAATCCATATCCACTACTAACAAACCTCCACCTCCCACACTGAAAGCTTCATCTTAAATCTGACTTCAAAAAGTTTATAAAGATTTCAACTTTGGCCAGGCGCAGTGTCTCACACCTGTAATCCCAGCACTTTGGGAGGCTGAGGTGGGTGGATCACTTGAGGTCAGAGTTTGAGACCAGCCTGGCCAACACGGCAAAACACCGTCTCTACTAAAAATACAAAAATTAGCCAGGCATCATGACGGGCGCCTGTAATCCCAGCTACTCAGTGGGCTAAGTTAGGAGAATTGCTTGAACCCGGGAGGTGGAGATTGCAGTGGGCTGATGTCGTGCCACTGCACTCCAGCCTGGGTGACAGAGGGAAACTCCGTCTCCTCTTTGAGATGCTAGTGAGCCTTAGATAGTGCTATCCTAACATGGTTAGCAATAAACTAAGCTTTCTTTTCTCCACTGAGAGTTCTGGTAACATTCTTGGGAGCCAGCCAGCATTCAATTATTATTTCTATCATAAATGAACAGAAGATACTTAGACTTTCCTTAGTGACTAGAGACCAGCCATTGATGTGATAATTGGTTTTCTAAAGATAGATTTTCAGAAATGGGAATGCTGAATAGTTTAGGATTCTTGATTAAATATATACATCTTACATATGAGAAAACTGAGGCTCAACAAATGCGAATGATATGGTACAAAGAGATGAACAAATGGAAACCTGAAATGGGACCCCACAGTGCTTCTCTATAACCAAGGAAGCTGCTTTCTCTTCTCTTTGCTGCTGGCTTTCTGCTACTCTGCTCACTAAACAGTAGTTTCTATTAGCAAGCCCACCTACTAGCAGCCCTGCTTCTACTCCATTAGGGATGTCGCCCTCCTTAAAAGACAGGCATGGGTGAGTCAGGGAGCATCCTCTACCAAGAGGGTCAGTGCTTAGGGCTGACAGTTAAAACTGAAATATGTCAAAGATGGCAGGCAGAGTTCTAAACTCAAGCCAACGAAGGCTGTCCAAATGAAGCTCTCCATCTCCAGAGTCCTTTTTCCCCCCCAAAAAAAAATTCTCTGCTGAATATTTTTCCATTTCTTTGCCTTTTTGCCTTTCTTGAAAATAGCTCACCTCTCCTATTACCAATTAAAGTGCTGCTTTTGCTCATATTGTTAGCCTAACCAATGACAGTGTTATGAGCACAATATTTGTTTCATTTCTTTCACTCTTCAGGAAAATTTAGTTGCTTTCTTGTTTTTGGACTACAAAGACACATTTTTTTCCTTTTTTTATTTTACTTTAAGTTTGGGGATACGTGTGCAGAATGTGCAGGTTTGTTACATAGCTATATGTGTGCCATGGTAGTTTGTTGCACCTGTCAACCCATCATCTATGTTTTAAGCCCCACATGCATTAGGTATTTGTCCTAATGCTCTCCCTCCCCTTGGCCCCCACCCCTGACAGGCCGTGGCGTGTGATGCTCCCCTCCCTGTGTCCATGTGTTCTCATTATTCAACTCTCACTTATGAGTAAGAACAAGTGGTGTTTGGTTTTCTGTTCCTGTGTTAGTTTGCTGAGAATGATGGCTTCTGGCTTCATCCATGTCCCTGCAAAGGACATGAACTCATTATTTTTTATGGCTGCATAGTATTCCATGGTGTATATGTGCCACATTTGCTTTATCTAGTCTATCATTGATGGGCATTTGGGTTGGTTCCAAGTCTTTGCTATTGTAAATAGTGCCACAATAAACACAATAAACATTTCCTGATTTTTTAATGATGGCGAGTGATGATGGGCATTTTTTCATGTGTCTGTTGGCTGTATGAATGTCTTCTTTTGACATTGTGTCTTTGTGTCTTTATAGCAGAATGATTCATAATCCCTTGGGTATATACCCAGTAATGGGATTACTGGGTCAAATGGTATTACTAGTTCTGGATCCTTGAGGAATCTCCACACTGTCTTCCACAATGATTGAACTAATTGACACTCCCAACAATAGTGTAAAAGCGTTCCTATTTTTCCACATCCTCTCCAACATCTGTTGTTTCCTCACTTTTTAATGATCGCCATTCTAACTGGTGTGAGATGGTATCTCATTGTGGTTTTGATTTGCATTTCTCTAATGATCAGTGATGATGAGCTTTTTTACATGTTTCTTGGCCACATAAATATCTTCTTTTAAGAAGTGTACAAAGGCCCATTTTTATCATTTGCTCTGCTTCTTGGATTTTTATTTCCTTATTTATTATTATTTAGGAAATCTATAACTACCTAAAGCTTGTTTTAATTTCTAAATAAAATAGTTACTTGTCTCTCTGTCTCACAGTGATGAACACATAGTTGGTATTCAGTAAATGCATCTTGGATCAGAAAAGACATTTTCTTTTGCCGGATATATACATATATATACACACATACATACACACACATATGTACATATATACATATATATTAACCCTTGACCTATATAATCCATGCAACCAGATTGATAAATGCTATAAGTGTAACTACCAATGACTACTAATAGCAACGTACAATGACAGAAAATTACTCTGTGTAAGCCATTGTTCTAAGATATTAACCTGGGTTAACTGATTTAATCCTTAAATCAACCCTGTAGGGGAGGGACTGTTAGTAGCCTCTTTTTCAGAAAGGGAACATGAGACACAGAAAGGTTGAGTAATTTGTCCAAAACGAAGCAACTAAAAAGTGGCAGGACTAGGATTTGAACCTAGACTGTCTGCTTTCAGTCTCTTAACCACTACACTATACTAAGGACCACTACTATTTTATGTGATTTGCAAATGTAAGAATAAAAACAAATTATATGATTAAATTTAGAATTAATAGTTATTTTTTGGAATACATTTGTTCATATAACTTTTCACAAACACATGGTCATTTTCTATGCAACAACTTTTAAAGAAAGATTGTATAATTCTGAAAAATGAGAGATAAACCAATAATTTTTAAATTCCATGAAATATTTTGTGTAAACCTATCTTGCTTGCACAAATGAATCAAAGTTCTTTCTTTAGCTTTGACTAAACTTGACTTTCAGGATGATATACAAAGAAAGAATGTGATTTATCCTCCCAACTGGAGAAACTTAAAAGAAAGTAGGATTCCAAACATTAATGACAGTGGCAGAAAAATTAGGAAATGAGTATCTTTGCATTTCTAAAGAAAAGAATGCCCAACCCAGGAAAACTCCTGGGCTGCATTTCTCCTCAAATGTTGGGGTATATTTTCTCCACTGCCATCCTATTTCCACCTGGGAAAAGAGGAAAATCTTGGCAAGTGACTGTGAACATCCATTTTATTCTTCTTGAAGTAAAATACATCTTCTTTGTTCTTTAAGGCACTGCCTCTGTGCTTGTAATTCTTAACAATCCTTCCTTTACAGGGACTCTTAGTGGCATAGAAAATGGTTGCCAAGAATTCAAAACCCTCACAAGTCATAAGAAATTATATTTGAGTGAGAAACTGCTAGAATTGTTTTAAATCACCCAATTTCACATAGTTGAGATGTGAACAGAGGAACGGAGGTGAAATGTAAGCTTTTAAAGGAATGTTAACTGCTATCACCAGGGAAAGATACATACATACATATATATCTGTGTGTGTGTGTGTAGTGTATACACACACACACTCACACACAAACACACACACACTACTGTCAGTAAAAATATGGATATGTTCTCTAGGATATATGGGGAAAGCCAGATGGGAAAAATGATAGAACAGAAAACAAAAGGCCAGACAATACAAAATCTCTGTTTAATAAACACAGCTGGGATGCAGCTGAAGTTGAGAAGACAGTGAAGCTACCTTTCTGCTCACAAAGAAAATCTGCTATTAGTAGAAGTAAAATTGAATGTTTGGTGAAATTGACACTTTCATGCCAAGAAATAGGCATGATTATTTATTCCCAACAGCTTGTAGGATTTAGCATTAAAGAGAAATTGCAAGAATCAATGACTGCCTAAAGATAATGTCTACTGACTTGCATGGGCAACACATTGATATAAAAAGAGGAAACATGCAAACCTTTTGTAGTCATAAATGCATTCATAAAAGCAACTATCATAAATAACTCAATGCATTTGGGCATTTTAATGTATGCATAATATTCTTAAGAAGGATAAGAATTTTTAATTTCAAATATAAGATTTATTTTGCCTCTTTTTTTAACGTTGGAAGATAAAACTTTATTTATTTGTTTATTTTATTATACTTTAAGTTCTAGGGTACATGTGCATAATGTGCAGGTTTGTTACATATGTATACATGTGCCATGTTGGTGTGCTGCATCCATTAACTCGTCATTTACATTAGGTATATCTCCTAATGCTATCCCTTACCCCTGCCCCTCCCCACAATAGGAACTGGTGTGTGATGATCCCCTTCCTGTATCCAAGGGATCTCATTGTTCAGTTCCCACCTATGAGTGAGAACATGCGGTGTTTGGTTTTCTGTTCTTACGATATTTGCTGAGAATGATGGTTTCCAGCTGCATCCATGTCCCTACAAAGGACACGAACTCATCCTTTTTCAATATTGCACAGTATTCCATGGTGTATATGTGCCACATTTTCTTAATCCAGTCTGTCACTGGTGGACATTTGGGTTGATTCCAAGTCTTTGCTATTGTGAATAGTGCCACAATAAACATACATGTGCATGTGTCTTTATAGCAGCATGACTTACAATCCTTTGGGTATATCCCCAGTAGTGGGATGGCTGCTTCAAATGGTATTTCTATACCAGTGTAAAAGTGTTCCTATTTCTCCACATCTTCTGCAGCATGTGTTGTTTCCTGATTTTTTAATGATTGCCATTCTAACTGGTGTGAGATGGTATCTCATTGTGGTTTTGATATGCATTTCTCTGATGGTGAGTGATGATGGGCATTTTTTCATGTGTCTGCTGGCTGTATGAATGTCTTCTTTTGAGAAGTGTCTGCTCATATCCTTTGCCCACTTTTTGATGGGGTTGTATGTTTTTTTCTTGTAAATTTGATTGAGTGCTTTATAGGTTCTGGATATTAGTCCTTTGTCAGATGAGTAGATTGCAAAAATTTTCTCCCATTCTGTAGGTTGCCTGTTCACTCTGATGGTAGTTTATTTTGCTGTGCAGGAGCTCTTTAGTTTAATTAGATCCCATTGGTCAATTTTGGCTTTTGTTGCCATTGTTTTTGGTGTTTTAGACATGAAGTCTTTGCCCTTGCCTATGTCCTGAATGGTATTGCCTAGGATTTCTTCTAGGGTTTTTCTGGTTTTAGGTCTAACATTTAAGTCTCTAATCCATCTTGAATTAATTTTCGTATAAGGAGTAAGGAAAGGATCCAGTTTCAGCTTTCTACTTATGGCTAGCCAATTTTCCCAGCACCCTTTATTAAATAGGGAATCCTTTCCCCATTTCTTGTTTTTGTCAGGTTTGTCAAAGATCAGATGGCTGTAGATGTGTGGTATTATTTCTGAGGGCTCTGTTCTGTTCCATTGGTCTATATCTCTGTTTTGGTACCAGTATGATGCTGTTTTGGTTACTGTAGCCTTGTAGTGTAGTTTGAAGTCAGGTAGCGTGATGCCTCCAGCTTTGTTCCTTTGGCTTAGAATTGTCTTGGCAATGCAGGGTCTTTTTTGGTTCCATATGAACTTTAAAGCAGTTTTTTCCAATTCTGTGAAGAAAGTCATTGGTAGCTTAATGGGAATGGCATTGAATCTATAAATTACCTTGGGCAGTATGGCCATTTTCACAATATTGATTCTTCCTATTCATGAGCATGGTATGTTCTTCCATTTGTTTGTGTCCTCTTTTATTTCACTGAGCAGTGGTTTGTAGTTCTCCTTGAAGAGGTCCTTTACATCCCTTGTAAGTTGGATTCCTAGGTATTTTATTCTCTTTGAAGCAATTGTGAATGGAAGTTCATTCCTGATTTGGCTCTCTGTTTGTCTGTTACTGGTGTATAAGAATGCTTGTGATTTTTGCACATTGATTTTGTATCCTAAGACTTTGCTGAACTTGCTTATCAGCTTAAAGAGATTTTGGGCTGAGACAATGGGGTTTTTCTAAATATACAATCATGTCATCTGCAAACAGGGACAATTTGATTTCTTCTTTTCCTAACTGAATACCCTTGATTTCTTCCTCTTGCCTGATTGCCCTAGCCAGAACTTCCAACACTATGTTGAATAGGAGTGGTGAGAGAGGGCATCCCTGTCTTGTGCCAGTTTTCAAAGGGAATGCTTCCAGTTTTTGCCCATTTCGTATGATATTGGCTGTGGGTTTGTCATAAATAGCTCTTATTATTTTGAGATACGTTCCATCAATACCAAATTTATTGAGCGTTTTTAGCATGAAGGGCTGTTGAATTTTGTCAAAGGCCTTTTCTGCATCTATTGAGATAATCATGTGGTTTTTGTCTTTGGTTCTGTTTATATGCTGGATTACGTTTATTGATTTGCATATGTTGAACCAGCCTTGCATCCCAGGGAAGAAACCCACTTGACCATGGTGGATAAGCTTTTTGATGTGCTGCTGGATTCGGTTTGCCAGTGTTTTATTGAGGATTTTTGCATTGATGTTCATCAGGGATATTGGTCTAAAATTCCCTTTTATTGTTATATCTCTGTCAGGCTTTGGTATCAGGATGATGTTGACCTCATAAAATGAGTTAGGGAGGATTCTCTGTTTTTCTGTTGATTGGAATAGTTTCAGAAGGAATGGTACCAACTCCTCCTTGTACCTCTGGTAGAATTTGTCTGTGAATCCATCTGGTCCTGGACTGTTTTTGGTTGGTAGGCTATTAATTATTGCCTCAATTTCAGAGCCTGCTATTGGTCTATTCAGGGATTCAGCTTCTTCCTGGTTTAGTCTTGGGAGAGTGTAAGTGTCCAGGAAATTATCCATTTCTTCTAGGTTTTCTAGTTTTATTGCATAGAGGTGTTTATAGTATTCTCTGATGGTAGTTTGTATTTCCATGGGGTCAGTGGTGATATCCCCTTTATCGTTTTTTATTGTGTCTATTTGGTTCTTCTCTCTTTTCTTCTTTGTTAGTCTTGCTAGCAGTCTATCAACTTTGTTGATCTTTTCAAAAAACCAGCTCCTGGATTCATTGGTTTTTTTAGAGGGTTTTTTGTGTCTCTATCTCCTTCAGTTCTTCTCTGATCTTAGTTATTTCTTGCCTTCTGCTAGCTTTTGAATGTGTTTGCTCTTGCTTCTCTAGTTCTTTTCATTGTGATGTTAGAGTGTCAATTTTAGATCTTTCCTGCTTTCTCTTGTGGGCATTTAGTGCTATAAATTTCCCTCTACACACTGCTTTAAATGTGTCCCAGAGATTCTGGTATGTTGTATCTTTGTTCTCATTGGTTTGAAAGAACATCTTTATTTCTGCCTTCATTTTGTTATGTACCCAGTAGTTATTCAGGAGTGGGTTGTTCAGTTTCCATATAGTTGAGCGGTTTTGATTGAGTTGCTTAGTCCTGAGTTCTGGTTTGATCCGCAAATACTACCTTATCATGGAAATGCCCACTTTATAGAGTCAGACAGACTCTATCCTTAAATTGAGAGCAGGAAATAATGGAATTGTAGATTTTTTTAAAGATAATAAGCTATTTATTTTATATAGCAAACATTATTGAGCATCTACTATATATGAAACACTGTGTAAATCCTTGGGTGGGATTCAAAGATGAATAAGGCACAATCCCTGTCCTCAAGGGACTTATAATCTAGTGACACCATAAGGCATTGAGCAAGGTATGTGGAAGGGGGTGAGGTTGGTAACTGGGAGCTAGGACAGTTTAATATTGAATATAGTAGTAACCAGCAACAGGATCCCAAATTAGTATTTTGCTGTGGTAGTAGCAGCTGATTTTATTTTGGTATGGGTCATTGCAAATTCCTATCCCATGCCCAGTTTTTAAAACCATATCTGGGAAAATTGAAAATGAACAAACGAAAACAACAATAAAATAAAACATGTCACACATTGTTGGAGAGGGGGGTGCTAATAATAATTAAGGTGGAAATAAATGCCTCAGCCTAGGAGTCTGGAGATTGGGAAGTCAGCAGCCCATTTCTGACTTCTGTTTAACTGTGAACAAGACACTTAACCTCTTTGCAACATAATATATCCATCTTTGAGACGATGCTAAAAATGTCTACTAATAGGGGTGCTAGGAAGACAATAGTGTTAACATTTGCTTATTTAATGAATGCTACTTGCTAAGTTTAAGTGGTCTACAATGCTCTACGTGCATCATCCTATGTTGTGTTCTTTGTGAAGGGAACTCCCTGAAATTGTGCAACTTAGCCAGTTGGGTAAAATGTCTTTCCCAAGATAATAAGCTGGGATGTAAACCCAGCAGTCCTGGACACTTGTAAATTCTCAGTCTTAAACACTAAGCAGCACTGTCTCTCTGAGGATAAAGAGGAGATGAAACAAGTAGAAATATCATACGTGATGAAAATACTGCAAGTGCTGAGATTACAGTACACTTACTTCCTTGCATTGTATGGCAGAGAAAAGTCATTCTCCGGGTAAATATTTTTTTTCAAGACTATCCATTATTTTTTGCAAGACTTAGTCCAATTTCTTTCAAGGTTTGTCCCTTCAAATCAGCAGTGCCTGGAGAAGCCTCCTCACTAACAAAAGCACTGAGAAGTCTCAACTGAATCATACTGTCTGAACCAATGATACAGGGATATAATATCTCAGGTGGGATGGACATAATGGATTTTCCTGTTGATAGGACAGTGAAAAGATGTGCGGCTGGCTAGCTTATTAAGTGCACTAATTTATTTTAGCACATTCCTTATGCTTTGAAGTGATGTAATAAACAAACATACAGAATTTAATTGTAGCTGTTCCATTTTAATATCGACAAAGTTAGCTTTATGGGGTGGTTAGGGAAAATAATAGGCATTAATCTATGCATCCATCCACCATTCACTCAGAAAAAACATTTGTTGTATTGTAGGTTCTAGGGTTCAAAGATGATTGAGAAATGTTCCCGCCCTCAGATAGCTGGGAGGAGGGAGAGAGATAAATCAAAAGATAATTTACACTTTGTGGCAAGAACCAAAATAAAAGAAGGAATTATGAGAGATAGGCCTGCAGGAGGCCAAACAACTGAACTAAAGGAGGAATAAAAGGCTTCATAGAAATGGAAGAATAGAGAGTCATTCCATAGAATAGGATGAGTCATTTATTCACAACAGCAAAGACATGGAATCAATCTAAATGGCCATCAGTGACAGACTGGATTAAAAAAAAAAAAAAAAAAAAACAAACCTGTGATACATATACAGCATGGAATACTATGCAGCCATTAAAGGAACAAGATCATATCTTTGCAGAGACATGAGTGTACCTGGAGACCATAATCCTTAGCAAACTAATGCAGGAACAGAAAACCAAATACCACATGTTCTCACTTATAAGTTGGAGCTAAATGATGAGAACACATGGGCACATAAAAGAGAACAACACACACAGGGACCTATTGGAGGATGGAGGGTAGCAGGAGGGAGAGGATCAGGAAAAATAACTAATGAGCACTAGGCTTAATACCTAGGTGATGAAATAATCTGTGCAACATACCCACATGAGACAAGCTTACCTATGTGACAAACCTGCACATGTACCCCTGAACATAAAATAAAAGATAAAAAAAAAGAAACAGTGATCTTTGATCTGGGCCTTAGAGGATGTGTACAGTCTATATAGACAGGCTATTCTTAATGGAAAAGAAGCTTCCCTACCCTCAACACCCCTCCCCCACACCAAATTAAGTACAGCAAAATGGCTTTATCTACATATTCTTTGAAAGGAAAACTAAAATCTATTCATTTTCTGTTGTGTTAAAAGAACAGTATATACTAGTTTTCGTTAGTTAATAAGACCATTAGCCAAGTCAGAGTAAATATGATACTCTGAGATTACGAAGCTGAACAAGCATCAGGAGATCTCATTTCATATCCCAGTCTGTGCCAGCTTATAATACAATCTTGGGCAATACAAATTGATATAATGAGAAGAAAAAAAAACTTTAAAAATCGCTGCTTGAACTGAATCACTAGAAGATATTCAGTATGACCATTGGTAAGAAGTGCTCTTTCAGTTTAGAAGGGAAGAAGGGAGGGAGGGTGAGAGGGAGGAAGAAAGGGGGAGAGAGGGAGAAAAAAGAAGAGAATGAAGAATGGAGGGAGAGTGGGAGGGAGGGAAGAAGGGAAGAAACAAGGAAGGAAGGAAGGAAGGAAGGAAGGAAGGAAGGAAGGAAGGAAGGAAGGAAGGAAGGAAGGGAGGGAGGGAGGGAGGGAGGGAGGGAGGGAGGGAGGGGAGAGGGAGTAATGAAGGGCAAGGCAAGGCAGGCCATGGTCTATACTTGCTGATGTTCTTATTGTTGGTCAGAGGAGGTTCCCTGGGTGGGGACTGAGAGGAAAGACAGGAAACAGAAAGGTAAATCATCCTTCATTTGGAAAGTCCTTCCTGGAGATTTGTAAGATCAGAGGTCCTGGAAATATGGCAGAGGACTGACTCAGGAGAGAGAATGGTCTGTGTGAAGGGAGGATTGTGTAGGTAGTGGCGTGGAAGGACAGGGCGGGTTACGAAAATAGTTAGTCATTTTGTGTTCATCTTTAAGTTGTTCCCTGTGGGGTGCTCTCTGTTGTGTTTGCTTGTGGTGCTTCTGAGGAATGGAGAAAGAGAATGATATCTGGTGTGAGTGAAAGCTGTGGCCCCTCAAGAGCAGGACCCACATCTGCTGTGACCACCTTCACATCCCAGTGCTGAGAATAACACTGGGCACATGTTGGGGCTTCAATATGGAAGAAAGAGCAAAAAGAGGATTTGTGAGAACGTTTCATATGTGTGAGTAATCATTAGTGTATCCATTGTGAAAACTAATCTCATCGTGTCTATTAAATAAAATCACGTGCCCTAAGATCCAGCAATATCATTTCTGAGAAACTATATGCCAGAAATAAAATTACCAGTATGAAAGAATTTGTATACAGAAATGCTACTAGCAGCATTGTTGGGGGGTGGTCAAGAAATAAGGACAACCTAAATGTCCATCAAAAACATTTGATAGATAAGCAGACACATTCCAAAGCTCAGGCTCTGAAACCTGCCTTCTTGAACTTAATCTGGGTCCCACAACTTACTACAGTATGTGACATGAGTAGGTTATTTAGACTACCAGTGATTCAGTTTGCTTATCTGCATATTGATGATGACAATAATATCTACTTCATATGTTTATTATAAAAAGTAAAGGAAGTCATTCAGGTAGGGTTCTTAGAACAATGTCTTGCACTCGATAAATATTCTCATTACTGGGGGTGTGCATGGGACAAAGAAAAGTGAAGCCAGAGCTGCGAGCACTTTTTCTACCCACGGTGTCTCAGATTCATTCTTAAGAAACTGAGAACTTAATCTTCCAAAATGCCAAAAAGACCATCTTATGCCCCATCTCCCACCCCGGCTTCTACAACACAAATACCCAGCCCACCAGGGTTTGCAAGATACAATCCATACCATCATCTTGCCTACAACAACTACAGGCTGGGAGGGAACCCAGGCACCAACAGCTGGGTCAGGGCATCCTCCAGTATTAGGATTCCAAAACCCCCAAGCCACAAGATAAGCCGCTGATGCCCTACAGGAGGTAGAGAAGAAAGGTCTGGGACCAAGTAAAGGCTTCCAACCCTGACCTATAGTTGTGGGAAATTGGCAAGATTATTGGTGGCATGTGGCAAGACCTCGCTAATGAAGAGAAACAATATTTAAACGAATACGAAGTAGAAAAGATAGAGTACAATGAATCTATGGACGCCCATCATAATTTCCCCATGTACCTTGCTTACATAAATGCAAAAAGTCTTGCAGAAGCTGCTTTAGGGGAGGAAAGTCGACCCAAACAGTCTCACTGTTTGGAGAACCTTACATGAGCCTTCTCTGCTAAAGATCAGATGATTATGATGGCTTTTCAACGAAGCGTACAGCCACCGTTCGTTTCCAGAGAAACCACTGCCTCATCAGTGAAATCCTTAGTGAGAGTGTGGTATCAGAGGTTCAGTCAGTTGTCACAACAGCTAGAATGCAGGTCCTCAAATGATAGATCCAGTCCTTAATGGTTCAACAGCGAAAAGTAAAAGTTGAACTTCTTCCAAAAGAGGAACGACACCAGGAGAAGGCGAAATTCCTGGAAAGCACAGATTCATTTAACAATGAACTTAAAGGGTTGTACGGTCTGAAGGTAGAAGTGGATCTGGAGAAAATTGCAGCTGAGATTGCACAGGCAGAGGAACAGACCCACAAAAGGCAGGAGGAAAGGGAGAAGGAGGCGGCAGAGCAAGCTTAGTGCAATGAGAGCAGCATCGTTCCTGAGGAAGAGCAAGTGGCCAACAAAGGCAAGGAAAAGAAACACAATGAGAACATTCCAATGGAGACAGAGGAGACACACCTTGAAGAAACGGCAGAGCCAACAGAATGGTGAAGAAGGCAAGTCTACTCCTGAACACAAGGAGAGCGGGCAGGAGAGGGTCAGCAGTATGACAGAGAAAGGAACCAGTGATAGTAATACTGGCTCAGAGAGCAACGGTGCAACAGTGGAGGGGCCACCACCATACTAGAAGATGAGAAAAAAGAGTAAATGTTGCCTTGTTTTATGTGTTTTAAATACTTTTATAAGTGAAAAAATTGTTTTTAGTTTCAATGGTAAAAAATATTCTCCTTACTATGATTTATTATTATTATTTGCTCATAAGAGCACAGAGAAAAGTGTAAAAATGCATTCACCACACTATAAGCCTTGGTGATGGGACTAGAAGGAGAGAGAGAAGTTACTAACTTGATATATACACCATGCTCTGCTGTTTAATTTGTTGTAAGACACGTGTGTTAACATAGTAATTTGAAAATCAAATCCAATGCAACATTTTAAAAGAGTAAAAACAAAATAGAAAAAATGTTGAGGTAGACCAGCCCTACAATATATTAAGGTGTATATTGCAGAAACAGGTGGCTCTAGTAGTTAAATATATTCCAGTGGGATAGAATGGAAAGGTCTGAAATAGGCTTCAGTGGGTATAAGGCTTTATTATAGGCTAAGGTAATATCTCTAATCTTTACAGAAAGGTGGGATTATTTAAAATGGTACAGAAACAGTTATCTCTTTGGAAAAAAAAAATTATGTTGATTTTCTCCCCCGTACCGTAAACTGAAATAAATACCAGATGTATCAAAAACTTAAGTACTTAAAAAAAAAGAAAAGGCAGAAGAATATTTTTCTGATTTTGAGGTAAAGAGAGCCCTTTTAAGCATGCAAACAAACAAATCTTAAGGAATAAAATAGAAATGGCTATATAAACATTTCAAACTTCTGTATAACTTCCTTATTCAAGTTTTTAAAAACTATGAATTAAAAGACAAACGAAAACCTGAAATAGTACTCATCATGTGCTGACCATAAAGATAATTTATAAATAATATGAAAATGATGAACACCCCAGTATAAAGAGACTGGGCAAAATAAGTGAGAAGACAATTTGCAAAAGCAGCACACAGATGAAAATGCAAAAAAACCATTCAGTGTTTTTAATAACCAAACCGAAATTCAAACAAGAAATACCATTTGTACTTATAAAATTTCTCCCTTGTAAAGGTTAACTTCTAGAAGACCACTTTAATTCGTAGTGTCAAATGCCTCCATCCTGGTAGCAGCCATCGCCACCTGTTGGTGGCACTCAGAGGTAACTAGGGTTTGCTCTGAGTTACAGCTTTGCCTTTCAGAGAAAGCTCCTAAGTCAAAAGTCAGAAACTTCTGTACCTCTACGGTGTGATGTGGAGAAATGGCTTTTTCATTCTATGCTGCCACAGGGATAAAATAGTACATCTACGGAGAGCATTTAGCAATGTAAAAATCATTTAATGTGTTAATAAATTATGATTTAATGAGTGAGTTTGCATGAAATTATAAGAAAATAATCTCACACAAGAGAAAGAAACCACCTACTATCAGCAGCAGATCTGTTAAATAAATTAATTTAATTTAATGAAATTAGTAAAACAGTGATATAAAAACATGAAAAATATTTACTACATCAAGCTAAGCTGTGGGGAGGGGAAGGAAATGACAAAATTCTATGTAGATTTAAGTCAATTTTCTTATTTTATGTCTGAAATTATACATGGAAAATGCTGCAAGTTATTATCTCTGGGAGGTAGAATGAAAAATGTTTTAATTTTCTCTTTTCCTCTGGGCATGTGTGTGTTTTATGTTTTTTGTATTTTCTACAATAAATACATACTACTTTTGTAACTAGAAAAGAAAATTCTGTAAAAAATGATGGCAGTCAGGGGCAGGGAAGAAAAGAAGTCTAGAGATTTGCTAAGTTCTTTTAGTCGCTGTAATAGGTGAAAGTGACAAAATGAAATTTCTGAGTGTCAGAAGCTGGACCATAGCCAGCTATGTAGCTGCCCTGGCGTCCCTATCACCCCTATGGCTCTCATTCCTCTTCTGCCCCAGGCTGGGCCCGTTTTCTTTCCAATCCAATTTTACGGAAACTGCCAGCATCTAAAGTCTGTGCTCCTTGTCTATCTGCCTCTGTGGGACAACAAATCCCCACTCCTGCCAGCCTTTAATTCTCATTTCAGAATCTGATTCCTCTAAAAGGTTTTCCCAAGTTTGCCTGCTATTCTCTGCTATCTCACCAGCACAATCTGTGATCTTGTGTAAATTAACCTCTCTGCGAATCAATTTCCCCACAAAGTGGGGATAATAAAATTACCTACATCATAGGGTTGTGATAATTAAATGAATTAATATATGTAAAATGCTTACAATAAGACCTGCTAAATAGGTAAACCACAGTAAATGCTGGTTACGATTTAACAATTGTTCTTTTATTATTTTTCCAGAATACCATTTCATAGCACTGTACTTGTATAAAGTATTAATAGGTATACTATTATATTAAAAGAAAAACTAAAGTAAGTGAGGGGAAGGCCAGCCTAAACAAAATTAGTAGGGTTCTTTACTGCAAAATTAATAGGATTTACACTAAATCTGAATGAGTGAGATAAGTGTGGAGGGTTTTCCAAAGTTCTGTTTTTTAAAAGTCCCAAACCCCTTTTCTTAAATTATCTTAATGAATGGTTGAATTTCACTTTTGGGAAGGCTGTATTTGTTTGTTTGTTTATCATTTATCATACATTTGTCTTTCTACCCCTATTCACTTCTGTTCAGTTCAAGGCCTGCTTGCTTTTATTTATTTTTATTCTTTTACTTTTAAATCGATTCGTTAGTCATTTTGAAAGCATTTTGAGATAAGAACGATATGAATGTAAGGGGATGGCTTGTTTCTAAACGAATTACATTCCTGAGGCACGAAAACCTTCTTGCCAAGCTTATGAGAGTTTGAAATAAATTTTTATTGAATGGAAGAATGAGCAGATGAATGCAAGAAAACTACCCCACAGTCTAAAATAACAAATTCACCAATTGTTTTAGAAAGCTTATTAAAACAGAGGTTCTTAGAAGGGAGACTGCATTCCACATGAAATGTGTGTGTTGCATATATAATTTATACTACATCACTGCTGCTGATGTGTTTTTAGAAGTTTAACCCAAGAAAACCTTGCAATAGCTCAAAAATATCCAGCACATTTGTGTCATAATGAGTACCTCAAAACCCATATGAGTGCAAACACAAAAGCTGACTCAGGCAGTGATCTTGGCCGTCTGCTCTGTTTGGGCTCTTGGCATATTGCGATCAATGACATGGAATCTTCTACTGCTTCACAGTTGTTTAAGTGGGACACATGCAGGTGGTCTGGGCTGGTAAGCCTGGAGGCTCACCCGGTCCTCAGTATACAATCTCCACTCTTGTTCCACTCCTAGGTAGGCTTTTTGGTACCTGACCCTTGGTCACCCAAACAATGTGTTTAGACCCAGAAAAGGAGTTTTATCTAAATTACAGGATGCCTGGGGCTGCCTGCCCTTTGCAGATGATGGATGTAGATTAGCTGATCTAAACAATTAGTTAAGGAACAATCTGATCCCTAGTGACAATTAGGATGTTTAAGGCATCCTGCTGACAGCTGTGGTGACAGCGGACAGTAAAACTACCCTTCACTGAAATCAAGAAACTGGGTCCTTATGATTTACAGGCAGTCCCCTCCCCCTCTTCCCCATATGGGCTTTTATAGGACTTAAAAATGACTGAAAGGAGCCGCTGCTATGTAGTGGAAAATGAAGAAATGGCAACCTATAATTCTAGCTGATTCATTTCTCAGATCTAGCTCTTCAAAGGACTAAATGAATGGGGAAAACAAAGAAAACTGATAAGGTCTACTTCCCCTGAAATAAGTTGATTTTAAAACGTAAGTCAAGATATTTTCAGAGACAGCACATAGGGGGATCCCCTTGCCTTTTAGTTTTCCCATGCATGAAAGTGTTCTGCAGTTTAAAGAGCAATACATTCTTACTAGATAAATTTAGGACAACAGAGTTTAGAGCAAATACTTTATTCAGGGAATCTGGAAATCCTAAAATGCCAATAGAGTACTACTGTTTTGCTACCACTCCAAAAGGAAACATTTTAAACATAAATGCTCTGAAGAAAGAATTAATTTTTTGAATTTAAAATATGTTGTATATTTACATAGGATTGGTTCCCAACTCCTCTATCAATTGAATAAGCCTGTGAATGTGCTCCAAGCTGGCTCCTTCCCTACAGAAAAGAACACATTTCTCCAGAGAGGATTTTGAGGAATGTGTCCAAATCCTAAATCCCTTCCTCCCCGAGAGAAGAAAAAAAAAAAAATGGGAGAGAATCAGCACATGGATTTCTATTTCAACTCTTCTTTCTTAGATCTTTGAATTATGGGATATTAAAAATAAACCTAGAGGACATTGCAATGAATTTTTGGAGCAGCTGGAAAAGAAACCATAAAACGAGTGATTACAATCAGCAAAGTGTGATAACAGCTGAACGCATTAGAACCATCCTTAAAAAGTCAGACCCCACCCCCTCCCCTCTTGGGCCTGTTCGATAGAGAAAGGGATGTCACACAATACAATCCAAACACATACCCTGTCCATATTGGGTTAAGAAAATACAGTGCTGGTCATTGTCCCCAAATGACAGACATCCACAGATGGAAAGCAGGAGAATCTGACTTCCACAGTGATTCTCATTCCACCAGGCAGATTCTGTTTGGAAAACACCCACCTGCACTAGGATCTGACCTGAATACTATTTAAAAAAAAAAAAAAAAAAAAAAATCTTCACTATGGTCACTGCCTTCTAGAAGGAAGTTTAGATAATTTCTCTTTGTATGTCTTCCTTCGGTAAAGATAGTGAAAGGAAAACCCTAAGGGCATGTAACATTTTCTTGCCTTTATTGTTTAAGTAGGGAGAGTTCTCCCTTAAAGGAGTTTTGTTCTTTCTAACGCAGAACACAAACATTGTCCTATTGAAGGAATGCCTTTTTGATGTGTGGGTATAACATTTCACTTTTGCAAGTTGTTATCCGAATGCATTTAAAAATTATTTAAGCAACAATGGAGGGAAAAAAGGTGAAATTTGGTTCAAGGAAAATAGTAGAATTTTGAAATATCTGCCTTAAACTGTATGTTTTTTCTTGTTTTAACAGCTTTACATTGAAAATCCAGTTTCACACTGTGACAATTTTATTTTCATACTTGCAAATTTTTAAAACTGGAAAAATTTTTCTTCACTAGGAAGTTGCAACTATGACATGTGTAAACAGACAGTAAAAGAAAAAGAGACTATGCTTGCATATCTATGAAAAAGATCATGCCCAAATATAGAAACAGAATTTCAAAGCAGACACCATATGTTTAACTCTATCTTCGAACATAACCCTTTATATCTTCAGGTTTTCACCTATTATTTTGAGATTATAGACATATGTCTTTAGCAGCCTTCACTTTGGGAACTCATTTTCAGTGCACAACATTAAATACATAATTCTCTCAAAAAGAATGAAACTTCCAATTTTTAAATTTTTTATTAATTTAATTAAACTTATTTATTAATTTATGGAGTACATGTGATATTTGATACAAGGATACAATATGAAATGATCAAATCTGGGTAACTGGGATATCTGCCACCTCAAACATTTATTATTTCTTCATGAAGAGTAACACTTTCTTAGGGTCGGGCATCAAAGTTTTTCCCAACATAGCTCTTGGTTTCCTTTTTAACCCCAAATATTTGTGTAGAAAAAAATATAAAATATCAACATTTAAATAGTAAATTAGATTGACTATTTCAGATTTGTTGAGTATATAAATCTAACTTAATGAGATATTAATGAATAGTTCTGGAAATAAGGCATCTGAAAATCCAAGTAGACATAGTATCTGTTTGTTCTTACTGGGATTTTAAAATCTTGACCCTCTCCAACCCTCCCCCCCCCAGACAAAAAATGCTTGTCTATATAATCAATTTTATATTATGTAGGCATATATTTAATCTACTTCTACATAAAGAATGGTTTCTTTTTAAAAAACTTTTTAAAGTTAAGATTAAATTTTTTTACATTAAAATAAAACTTTCTTTAAAGATTTAAAGACAGTTGCTTGACAAAAATGTATGTACATATATCTCCTGAGCAATTTTATTTATAAGGACTTATTAGTCAATTGTTTAGAAAAATTAAAAATAGTCTGTTCAATGAGTAATAAGCAAAATTTTTTAAATGATGATAGAGCCATGAATAATGAGATTTTTCTAGGAGCATTTAATAATTTGGGAAAGTGCTCATGATATGATTGATATGATACTAAGTAAAATGAATAAGATAAAAAATGGAAGATATGGTTCATATGGGAGGATATTTTCTTCTTGGCAATGGAAGATGCTGATGGTTGACCAGACCACTGTCTTTAAGGCTCCATTTTAAAATGAATCATATGTATTTTTGTAGCTGTGAACCTTATCCTCTATGCTTCTTTCCCTTTGAAAATCGAGCGCTCTCTTTTTTCCCTTTACACAGAGCAATATATCTGCCCAGTAAAACAATAAAAATGATGGAAATTATTTGGGGAATGGAGATTAATTTGCAGTTTATTTAAATATTTTGCATCTTTCTTTATGCTTTCAACAGGGCATAGCCCAGGGTGCTAAACTAAAACAAAGGTGCTAGCTTGAAATCTTCATTTATTTAAAATATATTCACCTTCCTTCTTTTATCATGAAAAAAATACAGTTACTCTGACTTCATTAATAACTAAATTACCTTGAGTCTTTGAATTTTAAAATTGTACTATATGGCATAATTTATTAAAAGGTTAAAAGTGGATTTCTAGGAATTTAGATATGAGCGGTTTTTTTTAACCTAAAATGTTTTCAGGAAAAAAATTAATTCAAACTTGGAAATTATATGATAGTGCTACTATTCTTTTTATCCCAAACCTTCATTTCCATCAGCTGTATAAACATACTTGAGAGAGCTAAGTATACAAATGTCCAACCGATTTCTAATTGCTTAGTTATTTTCATCAGTACTGACGGTCAGTGGGTTTTTAATGTAAATATTTTACATGTACAATGAGAAAGAGACCCAAGAACGAAAGCTTGAGAAGGTTTATTCTCTGCTGCTTGAAATAGCGCGTGGAGTACGAGGGTGGGCAAATCTGGGCCTTAGAGCGCCACCCCATGGTAGACTGGGCGAAGGCCACTGCAGGGGTGTGCTCGGCTCTTTGGTCCAATATTCTCTGCTTTGTCCGCGTGAAAGAGCTTCCTTCACTCAGCTTATTTAAAACGTCAACAATTCTAAATAACTTACCTTCTCTGCACCAGTGGTTGAGTAATTGCTGAATTTAGGAATCCCTTTGAGTATTTCGTACTCTGACTTTAAGAACAGGCTTCCCCACGCCTGCCCTGGCCCAACCCCAGGATAAAACAGAAAATGTGTGGGGATCTGAGTAAATAAATAATCTCACAACAAGGAAAGCGTTGTGAACTTGTGAGCCTGGGCTGCAAAATTCCCTCTCACAAAAAGACTGGTTTAATGATCAGTTTCAATATCTACCATCAGTATTCATACTATCTCTACATTGTTACTTTGCAAAAGATCATAAGATTGGCTAAAATTGCCAAAACCAGTAAACAAGAATAAATGCAGTTAGACTTTCTGGGGTGTTAAACCAGAATGTGTACGTGTGGGTCGTTATCGGTTTAGAAAATTAGAAAATCAGGAACAGTACAGAACAGGATTAGAAAATTAGGAACAAAAGCAAGGCACTGTGAAATGGCAATTAAATTCTTGTTTGACTTAAATGCCTTTCTTTTATAACAACTATACATTCCTTCCATTTTTATCCCAGTGATTTCTTTTATCTAAAGTAAAAAGAACATTACCTTTCTTGAGTTCATTCCAAAATTGTTTAGGGTAACATGGAATAATATAATTGAAAATTCTCCCTGTCACTTTCATACCACATTAGCGGAATAGAAATGTGATAATAACGTTAACTCTTAATGCTATTTGTTTGCATCAACTTTAAAAAATGTTAAAAGTGTTGTTACCTTTTTCAATATTAGTAAGCTCTCAAGACTCCCATACACAATGGGAAAAAAAGATCCATTTACAAATGTAACAAGCCCGGGCAGAGGCATTTCTTCAGGCAATTCCCAAGGAAAAGAATTGGGACAAGGAGTCAGAAGCAGGGGCCCCATCTAGCATTTCCAGATCCACACACCCCCTTTCTGTCAAAAATCTTCCAGTTGACTTCACAAATGGCTTTTACAGGTATAATTGGGGTGAAAACCAGCAACATTGGGTGAGGAGATATAAATTCCACCAAGAAAATAAAAAGTCCAATAGTGAAAAACTTCCCAGGAAAGCACTTGGAAAAGAGGATAGGAAGAGTAGTTAAATGGCAGTTTTCTGCCTGTCCAACCCTCCCTTCTAATGACTTCTTTTATGTCAACAGAACTGCCACTTCACTTATCTCAGGATTTCCCTTTTTCAGGAATGGCGATGGTAATGAAGCATTTTTGATGAGCACAGCCATTGTTTGCTCTGCGCTGTCCTCACCCCTCAAAAGAATTTCCCTTATTATTATGAAAGCTTTTTGTTTTAAAAAATATTACACGTTAATGGAACTGTCGTTTAACAAATGTTTTATAAGTGTACCAACAAGCACATTGTCAAAATAAAAGATAGGAAATGAGTGAAAAAATTTGTCTTTTTTATACTTTATAGTTCAATTTAACACTGCTATCTTTTAAAAAACTGCAGAATATAGCATACACAGGTAAGTATTTACTGTGTAAAGAATAATAATAAAATAAACTCACTTGTAACCATCTGATTAAGAAAGAAGATGTCGCTCCACTTTGGAAGTTCTCTACTGCCCCTTCTTCACTACAGTAACCTTTATCCTGACTCTGTGACATTCCTTCTCTTATTCTTGTTGTTGTGGTTGTTTTTAAAGTATAGTGTTACTATCCATGTAAGTATAAACTGAATTATTTTGCAGGTTATCTGCTGACCTTTCAATGTGTCACTTGGAAGGAGAAGTCCATCTCCTCCAAGATGTAATTTGTAGATATGTCATCATGTGCTCCCACCTCTTTTTCCCATTCAAAAGACTCAAGTCTCCCAGGACCCACATCCCTTTCCTAAGAAGAGTTCAGTGCTCTCAATTCCAGTTCACCCTGGGAGATTCTTAAGCTGTAGATGATGGAGTGCATGTGGATAGCTAATAACCAGTGCATTCTATGCATGCTCTGAAAATGCCTGCTCTGGATCTAGGCTAATATGTAGGAAAAGTGGGTGGGCAGATGTTGTTTAATTTCAAAGCATTAGACCCATCATTGTGTTATCCCAAAATATGTCTCAGAATTAGGCTAATGCCCAAGTGTTATAATTTGGAGCTTTATTGCTTTGACCTAAGACTGTATTTTGAAAGAGGCCCTCAGATGGGCATCCTCATCTGCTTTATCAACTGTACATTCTTTATGGTAAAAGAAGGTCTTACACTGGTTTCTGGGATCATGTTTTCAAAGGGGACAAAGGTGAGGCTATCAGGACAGAAGGGATCAGTAATGGGACCTCTTGAAGATCTGCCATTCGATGACTGAATAGCCACGACAGGTAGAAAAGTACTTTGAACCTAACATGCAGGGACCTATGGTGCTGCAGCTTTTAATAGTGGTGGTGTTTGATTGTGATACATGCTGGCCTCCTGAGTCAGGTGGCACAAGAACAAGTTTCCTTCCCAAGTCTCTTCTAGAGTTTTGCTTCAAAAAGAAACCTATAATCCATGCAGAAGGTCAGTGACTGGAACGGTGTTAAAAGAAAACTACTGAAAGAATTTGCCAACACCTTGGACAGACTAACCCAACAAACATCGCCTACTCTAGTAAACACACTAAAGCCTTCTGCAAAAGAATTGTATGATGTTTTTATTAGCAAGGTATGCCTGGGAATGTCAGAATTTTTCCAGCACTACAGGGCCTCTTATACTGCCCTAGAACCTTAGCTTGATTTAGATTTGGAAACAAAATATTATATCCATATCAAGCCCCACTAGACAAAGTCCTTTTGGATCAACAATCTCACTGAAATTAGAGCTTGTCTCCTAAATTTCCTATCAAGTCTTGCCTTAAATCCTTCTATTAAATTTTACTGCTACAGATAATGAGAGTTAGCATACAGCACAACCAAAAATGGTGTGCAGAAGTCAAGGACTATGATTTGCATAGGTGTGCTGATAAAAAAATAAATTTCTGTTTCTATACCCCAAAAGACTTGGTACATTGAACAGGTAAAATCCAATGATTCTTGTTTAATCCAGAAAACCCAGGCCCTCTATGGACTGGCCTTCAATTGAGTTATACCCCAGTTTCTAACCTTGACTGTGCATTGGAATCACCTAGGGAACTTTAAAACATACCAATTTTTGTGTTCCACTCTCAGAGATTCTGATTTAATTGGTCTATAATGCAGCCCAGGTGGGTACTGAGAGGTTCAAAGACACTCCAGGTGATTCTAATGTACAGTCAGGATTGGGAACTACCGAGCTAATCACTGCAGAATTGACCACATTTTATGGTCTGAATCAAAGACAATAGAGGTAGAAGGTGCAGGGGTTTGTTCCCAGGCACTGGGTTAAATTGTGACACACACCACCACCCCCCCAAAAAGATATGTTTATGTCTCACTCCTCAGAACCTGCGAATATGACCTTATTTGGGGGAAAAAAAAAATGAGTCTTTGTAGGTGTGATTGAATTAAGGATCTCAAGATGAGATGATCCTGAATTTTCATGAGGGTCCTAAATTCAAAGACAAGTGTCCTTAAAAGTGGAAGACAGAGGGAGATTTGGGATGGAGACTGAGGAGAAGGCCATTTCAAGAAAGAGACAGAGATTGGCATTATTCAGTCACAAACCAAGGAATACTTGGAGCCAGCAAAAGCTGGAGGAGGCAAAGAAAGGCTCTCCCTGAGAGCCTCTGGAGGGAGTGCAGTCCGCACATACCTTCGTTTTGGACTTGGCCTCAGAGTGGTGAGAGAATAAATTTACGATGTTTTAAGTCACTCAGTTTGAGATAATGTTATGGCAGCCCTAAAAAAAAAATCTAACACATTGTTCAATGGCTTTATTCATATTATCACATTTAATCCTCACAAAATTCCCTATGAGAGAAGTATTATTATCCCCATTTTAGAGATGAGGAAACTAAGGCTAAGAGAGATTGAACAGCTTGTTCCAGAGGCAGAGCTAGTCGTGGTACAACTGGCTTGACCAGAGCCATGCTGAGTGGCATAAAACTGAGAACATGAAACTTCCAGAATGTTAATGGGCCACTTTGACTTGGATCCAATAAGTCTAAATACATCCTGATTCGAGTCCCCCAACTCAATCTTAAGGCCAATATGTTTCATCTTTAAAATAATTTTTAAACGTAGTTTGTGTGAATGGTTATCTGTTCATACACATTCAAATATACAGTTGGAATTAGATACCTAGAAGAAGGATGTTAAAATTCATACACTGTTGCTTGCTGTTAAGATTCCCCAAGCCTTAGGAAACTGGCACATCTGTGCTTGTTTAGTGATCTTTACAATTACTAGATCTGGGCTTGATGTCTCAAAACTGGAATTGTACTTCTAGCTCAGTTTCTAATATTTGGGTTCTACCACTCAACTTTCTGTATCTCAGCTTCCTCATCTATAGAATAGATGTGAAAACTCTACCTCTCAAGATGATGTGTGTGAAAATGCTTTGAAAACAATAAAGCTCTCTACAGATGTACATTGTGAGTGTGTATGCCATGGTTACTGCTGAAAGCCATATAGGCTCTGTGATTTAAAAAAGTATGGAGGGTGGTCCGGGTGCGGTGGCTTATGCCTGTACTCCCAGCACTTTGGGAGGCCGAGGTGGGTGGATCATTTGAGGGCAGGAGTTCAAGATCAGCCTGACCAACGTGGCGAAACCCTGTCTCTACTAAAAATACAAAAATTCACTGGGCGTGGTGGCAGGTACCTGTAATCCCAGCTACTTGGGAGGCTGAGGCAGGAGAATTGCTTGAATCCAGGAGGCAGAAGTTGCATGAACCAAGATCCTGCCACTGTACTCCAGCCTGGACGACAGTGAGACTTCATCTAAAAAAAAAAAAAAACCACTATGGAGGATGGAGAAATCAAATTATTTTTTAAATTTAAAACTGGGTGTTAAAATGGCAAGGAACACATTGCAATCTGCAGAGTCATTAAGTTGTCATAAGGCTTTAATCTCTACAGAGATTCATGCAATTGCTTTAATATGACTAACAATACAAGTAAACTTGTTCTAAAAGGAATTGTCATAATTCTGGGGGTTTGTGTAAGAAATATATTTTTATTAGTTTTTTTCTTCCAATACTCCAATCATTGTCATCTAGTTTGAACTTAAAGTCAACAGATATGTTTTATTTCTTAATAAATTCAATGGAATGCTTTTTTCTTACATATAGAAAACAGTATGGTTTCATACACACTCATTCAGACACACACAGATTTTTAAAATAATGCTCAAATTAGAGAATAATTATAATGAAACAACAGATTTTCTTTAATAGCACCTATCATAACTGTACATTGCAACATAGACAATATATGATTTTGTAGAAAATTATTTATTGCAATTTCAAGAAAACATTCATAAAATTTGGTTGACAAGCGATAACATGATTTTATTACTAAAGCAGAATTTTCTTAATATACTATTGCTTTCAATTTAGATGGTTTTAATTGGACACATAACATCTAAATAATGGAGATCCAATCTCCCATTAGAATTACATAGTATGCTATTAAATAGTGTTTAATAGCATCCCGTAAGGAAGGAATGGAAATTAGATTTATGAACACATAGTAGTTCACATTTGTTCATGACATTTTGAGAGCATCTATGTAGACTTTAAATCAGAAATAATCTACCACATTTTAACTATTTAAAGTTTTAAAAATAAAAAAGAACCGTTTATTTCTGTTTCAAATGACAGTTCATTTGCATAAAATTCATTTATTTTTCAAGCATAGCCTATATTATACAACTTGAATAATGTTATAAGAAAAAAATTTTTTCCGTCCTGTGAGAATAAATGCTATGTGATGCCCCAAAATAGGAACCCTGATCACTTTCCCAAGCAGCATAGTATTTTCCCCTATGCAATCATTTTATTTTTGCTTGTGCAATATCAGACCTCAATTCTCTCTGTAAAGTAATCATGCTTTGAGACACATTCAAATATTTGATATTCTGAAATCCCAGAGTTACAGTATTTTAAACTTTTATTACATATAGGGACTTTTTCAGAGAGCCATCACAACATGGTAGAAAATAAAAAAGAACACGTCCAGAAATAAACACTGATCACAGCATGACAAAATAAATATGCCCTAATTTTTATCTCATGTTAGCCAATAAAAACTAGGAAGAACATGATAGACATGGATCAGAACCAATTCTTTTCTTAGATAAAACTGGCTTTGCTAAACAGAAATCTCTCAGTTCCCTGAAATGATTTAAGTCTTATTGTTCCCTGATTTCTATCCAGGGAGTTACAAAATTACCTCTTGTCATTTTATGAAATACACTGTTTGGAAGTCTGAAAATATGATGCTATTTAACAATCAATGTTTAAGCTAGCTGTGAAATTGCCTGTTTGCATTTTCAGGGTCTGGGTTTGATGGTGGGTGAAGCATGAGTTGTGACTTTCAGTGTGAAATAATTGCGTGGCCATGTGTAAACCTCCTTCGTGTAGCACTAACATGGGTTTATGAAACCACAGTTTACTTAAAATCAGAAAAAAATCTAACTTTTATGAGAAAATACATTTGTGTTTCGACAATACTCTCTCCCCTGCGATGTGCATAGGATTGGTCCTCCAGCTTTTTTTCTTTTAGCAGGTTTAAAATACCAAAGCCCTGCAGTTATTCTGGGGAATCACACAGTTCCCCATGCAGGCGGCAGAGCACCACACACCACACCTCCACCTCCTCCACGGCCCTTGCTCCTGTGGAACCTGTGTACATGTGCCCTGAAGCATCTTTCAACAATAGTATCAGATTTGCTTGTAGTTCTGAAGTAAATGTTTTCATAGTCTGTCACCTTGCTTTTATTAAAGGTGTTGGGACTAAAGCATTAACCAAGGTTGAAAAACACTCATACAGCGGTCCTTAAATGTTTAGAATCACCAATCTCTTTCAGCCTTTTATGAATTGTTTTCACATAGGGATATCTACAGCTAATCAGAAGTAGGACACCACAGATGCTTTCAAGTACTTAACATTTCAGTTTTGTGCCTGTAATGCTTAGATTTGAGGCAAGGCAGCTAGGGTGGGGATCTTTTGTAGTCATTTTAGGAAGCACTTTGCCTTGTTTGCTGTGGGTAGAATCAAGAGTTTTCAGGGAATATCATCTGAATGTTAAAAATATTCTCAGGCCATAGCAGTCTCTGCAATTTCACAATATCTTTAAAAGATTCTATGTCCAGAAACCATCAGAGTAGGAGCTAATTTTGTAAAATTTGTATTGAATTTCCAGGCTTTTGCAACAGGCGGCTTAGTCTTGCTTTAGTGCTTTACCTTAAGTAATATTCACACAGTTGTTTAAAAACTGTTCTAAAATAAAAAAAAATAAAATTGATAAATGTACATACAATTTATGCATGTATACTGTGTGCAATTTCTGAGCAAAAACTTAACTCTCTTCTTTGCACACTGCCCCTCCTTCTCCCTCACCAACCCCCACCTTATTTTTTCTTAACGAAACATCTTTTTGAGACTGAACTACTTGGAAGAAATATGTACTTTTTACCAACACAGATTCTGTGTCACTGAGCTAAGTGCAAAATTTAATTAAATGGCAGGAGCGATCTAGTCCCCCTGTGAAGAGGTCTGCTGATAGGTGGGTGAAACAAAACAAGTATGTGTTGCAGGACTCTCGTGCAATGTGGCTGAATCGTGTGTGGTCTGGGTGGACATTTTTTGTCATCCTGTTTGGGAACCAATTCAAGATCTGTTTCTGTTGGCACTTTCCTCCTGTTGTGAATATATTAGTACATCTCTCAAAGTCTCTGTAGACCTGAAAAGCTGGTAATTTAAGCTCTGTGGCTATGACAGACAGTTCCCTTCCATCAGTTCAAGCATGGGTGATGGGGTTTCTCAGAAAGGGAGAGATGTCTCAAAAGCAGAAGAAATAGTACTGGCCCAGGGTTAGTAATGGGTTCTTATCTGTCTTCTTTTAGTTTTTACCACAAATGTTTAAGAGCGCATTATCTCTGGTCTGAGAAAGTTATAAGAAAATCATGCCTTGTGCTTATATTCTTCAACTGATTTCGGAGCCACAGCCTGAAAACTGAGATGAAAAACACAAAGTTTTCCATAGGCCACAAAATGTCAGATCCTTGTGAAAGTCATGTTTATGCCTATCCTTATGAACTGTTTCTTGCTCTCCACTCTATTCTTTGGTAGAGCCACTGAAAGATTTCAATTTCTCTTAGATTTAATTTCCCCTCCCATCACACTGAGCTCATTCATATGTAGTTATGTGGGAGGATTCCTTTTTATGAAATATCCATGAGATAGCTGTTTTCCTCAGCAGTAAGGAAAAATGAAAGAAAAACTGTACAGATATTCTGCTGTTTACATATTTCTAACACAGTTAATATAAAATCAAATTTTATTTTAAATACATTAAAGTTTCATTTCATATCATATAATTAAACATGTGATAAATCCCAAATCCCAGAGTTAACTGAATGCCAGCTACTCCTCAGTATGTTTTTTTGGTAGGTAAATAAATTTGATGTTGATTTATTTTGTGTACAATGATTTATAAACATAGTGACATTACTCTGTGTTTTCAAGAGCTAACAGCAGTGAAAAGATAGAGGTGGGCAAACTTTGATTCTTCCAAAATGCCTAAGTAAAAGCAGCATATTAAATTCAGGTGTCAGTCCTGATGGTTCTCTGTATGTTCTTTTATGTGAAATTTTGCACTCATTGGAGTTAACTATACACCTGACACTATAAAACAGTACAACCACGATATAAGCCATTCACACTGGCCACATCTGCAAATATTTTTTTCTCTAAATTTCAGACCCATTAATGAATATGTGATTGTTTCTCTATGACCTTTTAGCTTTCTCCAAATCCTAGCAGACGGCTATTTCTCTTCCTTACCCTACTGAATCACACATGTTCCCGTTCACACTGAGCATCTCTTATCTCATAGTGTTCCTACCTCACAATTTAAGGAAAGGTTCAGGACTCCCCAAGATTCAGGACTGAAAATGAAGCGTAAATCTTACGGGCTAATAAGCACGGCAGTTACTTCAATAAAATGTTACTTAAAAGTCAATAGGCTCCACATGTTAAAGACATTAGAGCTGTTAACAGACCATTGTAAAGTAAGCAGAATCTTTAATAACCTGCATGCAATGTTGCACCATTCCATTTTCAGCTCAGGGCAGGTTTACCTCCGGCACTGAGGCACTGGGCTCATGGTATGAGCCACTCTTGCATTCTCAGAATTAACAATCCGACAAGACTGTATCCAGAGCTAAAATCTCAGGGCTCCAGGAAAGCTTAAAACTCAGAGAGTTTCGCCTTGCACCTATCTTTAGCTTAGAGACAGTCAAACTGCTTGACGCTATGTATCAGACCCAACTTTCTCTGATGTCTGAATCTCTGAGCCTTCAGTCTGAGAAGCAAGAGACACAGAACTGTTAACGAGAGCTGGCTGCAGTATTCTGGAGAAACTGGACCAAACCCAAGGGGTACCTTTAGCACATACTTTCAGAGACTGAATGTAAGCTAGAGAAGGCTAATTATGAAAGAAATCTATGACCACGGCCAAAGAACAACTGGACAAAATTAGTTGTGAAGCATTTCATTCTACTTTACTCCTGAGGGAAAGCAAGGCACTAGTTTTGTCTGCAGTTTCTTTTATACTCCCCGAAACTGGAACATTTGTGTTTTACACTATGACTTTGACACCTAATCTCACAGACACCAAACAAACAACACATAAAGGTGAAACTCATAGAAC
Organism: Theropithecus gelada; assembly: GCF_003255815.1. Taxonomy (NCBI): domain Eukaryota; kingdom Metazoa; phylum Chordata; class Mammalia; order Primates; family Cercopithecidae; genus Theropithecus; species Theropithecus gelada. Next base: position 83,407,692 of record NC_037671.1, on the reverse strand, counting down.
ATTGTATTATTTAGAGGGTGGTACTGCCTGCTTTTCTGATGTTTCTAGGCTCCTTTTCATTTCAGAGTATGTAGGTTTCTAGATGGAAAAAAAGACAATGAAGACAAATTTTCTTTCTGGTCCTGGCAACTTTTATATTTGACAAATACATAAAGTTTTTTTAGCCTGAATTATTAAAAGAATGAAAACTGATTAGAAATTCTTTTCATAAATTTAACTAATAAGCTATCCCTTATGGCAATTCATCTTATATCCTGACCATTTTCATTCAGAGATGGAATTTATAGACCTTCCCTTTAGAATGGAATCTCCACCTCAAATTTAAGACAGTCATGTTGCTAATAATAACAATTTGGGAAGGGGCAAGGAGGGATAAATCAGACTGGGTCAAAACTGAAGAATATAAAAAATGTGATAACTGTACAGAAATTTTTACGTTTAGAAGTTCCAATAATTTTACCACCTAAATGATCTATATTTTTGTTTGACATATTCCATTTCAGACTTTGTCCATAGGCATATGAATTAATTGGAAGCTAATAAACATAACACTTTGCATGTGTTTTTTTTTCACTTAACATGTTATTAAAATTACTTTTTCATAATTCTCTGTAAACTTTATCACTTACAATATTCCACTGAGTTGAGGCATATAAAATGTAGTCATTCTCTAATTGTACATCTAGATTGCTTGCCAATTTTTTGATAATTAATTTGAAGTGCCTACTCTAAGATCAACTTCTCAGATGGCAATGAAAAGAGAGTGAGATAAATGGATGCAAAAGAAAATGACACAGGAGTTGTTCCTTAATACCACTGAAGAGTTCTGAGAAGCAATGTCAGGGAAGCCGAAGATTGCTGGCCATAATAACTAAGAAGGAATATACTAATAAATGATGAGGCAATGTAGCACAAAAGGGGGCAGAGAGGATAAAATATGAGGTAATTCCCTCTGTCCCCCAAAGATAGAACCAAAACAACAAAAATGAGGGTAAGAAAAGAACCTTGGCGTCCCACCTGGGAAACAGTGCCAGATACAGCAGTGAGATGCTGCGTTCCCTAGAATTTCACAGAGTGACCAAGTATGCAATGACTGGGAGAGGCTCCAACAATGCATTTAGGGAAGGAGTTGGAAGAGAAAAGGAACTGCAAAACTAGCTCTCCGTGAGCATTTAAGTACTTATTTAGTTGTCTAATGCCTTTACTCTCAGTTCATGAATAGAACGACTAGTTAGTTCTGCTTCTATATTTGACACAGTGTGACCAAGGACAACCTCTTTCCCTTTTAGTTTCCCCTCAACTATCACAGGAGGGTAATACCTTGGAGCGCTCTCCTGGTCTATTGTTTGGGCTAATGAGGGGTTGTAAAGCATGATATATGAGTAATGTGTAGTGTAAAATATTTAACACCTCTCTTGAGAAAGAAAATTCTAATTGTTCACCTGAAACTGTCTCCCTCACCAATTAATTCCAGTTTAGGAGATTGACACAAGGGGTTCCCCCAAATCAAGTCCATGCCTGTGAAGGGTTTAGACAGGTGATAGAGTGAAATTCCACCCCCACCCCCACATACAAAACCACAAGGCTCTTTGGAGGAATTACTGCCTACAACAGACCAGCCAACCTGCCCCTGTGCTTTGCAGGTAATATTTTCATAAAAGGGGTTTCTTTTTGCTCAGTTTGCCTGGTAAGAACATTTAGAAAGTAACGAGTAGCTACTGAAGCTAACCAGGGACATTTTTCTATCCAGGGATTTTTCATTATGTTCGACATTTGGAAATTTCAACTAAAGATAATTGCAGGTAAGCGTCCACCAACCGATGTATTGATTTTCCATGGTAGTTTTTAAAATGGGTACTTGTACACAAAAGACCTCCTTCCTGTATGTTTCAGCTCTCCAAGGTACAATTACATGAAATTATTCAACAGCCAAGTTTGCTTTGTATCACTTCACTGGGTAAGGACACAGAGAAAGCTGCTCCCTGTGGCACTGAAAGCTGCAAATCTTTTTTGCCTAAATGTTTAACAGCCACATTCATCATGGTCTCATAACAAGGCCGCCCACAGACAACATAGTTCACTTGTTTTCGCCCTACTGTTAAGAGTTTACCAGAAAGACCATCTCAGGTCATAGCATTGATTTTATATTCCAACTAACTGTGCATTGAAGGTTATAATGGTCTTGAAGGCTCAACATTGGACTGGTGTCATATAAATTGATTTTTCATACCATTTGCAAACCTTCCAGTACTATCTACAGTTTGGAAGTTCTTGAATAATATTTACATTTTTCGAGTAGCAAAATCTGAAACAAGCTATAGCTAATTTAATAACCATAATATACTTGAAAAAGCACTTTTTAATACACAGTGCATTATTTCATTTATTCCTTAGAATAATTCATTAGAGTAGGTTTCATGATAATGTAACAGATTAGCAGAAAATGTCTTATTTGCTTCTGTTCTGTTTGATAATGGTTAACAGAGCTGGGCAAAGAATTTATTCCTTTAACCTTTGAACCCCTGCTTCAACATAAAAATAAGTAGGCTTATTTGTATTTTGTTTTTGTTTTCTTTTTCAGTCTAACATTTATTAAACTCAGTGTGCCAGGCTTGAAGCAAAGCCCTTTACATACATTGTCACATTTAAGCAAGAGACAAGTGAAGAATTTGACTGGGGTTCAGAGAAGTCCTTCAATTATTTTCCTCCTGAAAAGAGCAAACGTAAACTTCTGTATGGATGATACGTGAGGGTAACAATAAAGCCCTTCTCCTACAAAGATTTTGGCTATAAAGAAGGGTGGGGGAACTGCCTTCTGAAAGTTAAACTGTAAAACCAAAAATTAATGTAAGAGCTTAGAGATTTTTTTCCAAAGACTTTAAGCAAGATAGATTGTTTCCAAGACCAGAGCAAAAATGAGACTTCAGTATGGGGATTTATATGCACAAAGGAAAAAAAAACGAAGATCCACAAAGAGATGGGACAGCCATGGATGCCTCAGAAGGGGAGACTTAGGTGCATGTACAGGTGGGAGGGGCTGCTTCTGGCTCTAGAATATGACTCAGTCAACCTCAAAACTAAGTTTACCTTTTAGGGGTAACCAGGGTCCCTTGGTACTAACATCCGAATTACAAAATAAACCTTGTGTTATCTGATTCCACAGACCCCAAGACCTCTTCTAATGATGATATGGCTTCCCTGCCAGATGCTACCAGGAGACAATTCATTAACAAAGCTGCTGTCAGTGCTGACAGATCGGTGGTAAAATAATAAGTTAGCTACTTACACATCTAGCTCTATAACTTTTGTGAATTTGAGTATGCTCCTGAAAAATAAGCCACCAGCAACATCCTAGGGCTGCATACTTCATTACTACAGTCTGGACTGTGATGAAGTCACCAGGGGAAATACCAAAACCGTGCTCTTCCAAGGTGCCTTTAAAAAATTATTTAACAGTAAAAAAAGTTTTTAACCATGAGAACATTACTTGCTTCCATATGAGACTAAAGATCATACTAAACCATGACAAAATACTTAAGATGCTTTCAGTATCTTTTAAAATAAACCTTATATAAATAAGAATAAAACCTTATTTACAGATGAGGAAAAGAGATCCCAAAGAGATGAAATGGCTTAGTTAATGCCATTCTGCTAATTAGTTATAAGAGTCAAAGAAGACTTCAAATCTTTTTCCTGTGCAAGGCTCTCATATTTTATAAGGAACTACTAATTGCTTTAAGTATTTGATAACACAAGTGGATTTCATATGACTTTGCATTTCCCTTGTGTTTGCTGAACATTTCAAACACAACCATCGTCTATTCACTCTTCCATATCCCTTCCCACTTCTACATGTTTTAATCACTTTAAACTTTTCCTGAAGTCCCAACTTCAGGTGAAATGCATCACATACAAGGAGACTGATGTTACAGAAATACTCAGTGCCTTTAATTTGGTAATGTTAGTTAGGAATCTCCAAGGAGCGTATGAGAATCTCCAAGTTTGCTTGAGAAATCTTTGCACAGAGCATCTCATTATACTGTGAATATGCATGTCAGAAGTGCTACATCTGAAATGTCATATTGCCTGTGCTTTTTCCTCTCAACATTAAATACTCTAGCCTCAGGAAGCACATGAGGTGGGGGCAATGGAGAGAGTTGAAAGATAACAAGGGTGGTGAGTGGAGAAAGTTAGCAGAGTCATTTAACACGCCTGCCTGTAAAACCAACCAACTAAAGTGCTGTAGTATTTCTTCACACAGGTCCAGAGAGGATTCATTAATTACTGTTTGAAAACAGATCATTGGGAAAGGTACTATGTGAATGTGGTAATCATCAGCACCATTTACAATCACGTCAATAACATGTGGTGATGGCATGTTGACTCTGATTGTGAACAGTTGTTGCTGTTGATAAAGCTGTGAACTTTGAATCATTAAATGTGCTTGCTTTGTGGTTTTGAAACCCCTTAGCAGATGTTATGTAGTAGAGTTAAGTTCCATCTTGAATATGTTCCTGGAGCCCAAAGCTAAGAAAGAAAATCATCAAAGAACACAGAACAATGACAAACAGGTTTTGACAAAGCCTCTCCCATGAGAGCTGCCATTGAGAAGTGATATGATAGGTTAGCTCCATTGTCCCATTTCTCTTTCCTGTTAAAGAGAATTTTGCAGCTTGGCTTGCAGCACACTGAATTTCATAGTGGACTGTCAGCCTTAATAAATTTTCCATTAACTTTTATGTATTCTTAACACAAAGCACCAGAATTTTTTTGTTTTTTTGATGATCAAATACATTCCCAAGTGACTCTTCACTCCTTAAAATGAATAGAGCAATTTGAGAATAATTTATGAAAATGGATAATCTTCTGAAAAGTTCCCATGGGATGTCTGCCCACTCCCACTTGCCAACTACATTGTCTCATAGAAGACTTATTTTTCACACCAAAAAAGGGGGAGCAAATGGGGGATAGAAGCAAAGTACAGAAATGTATCTGTCAGCCATCGAAATGAGATATTTGGCTGGTTGAAAGAGAAAGACTTGCTGTATTGCTTTGACCTATAACTTCTGTTTGTACTTTAGCTATTATCTAATTTTGATTCACTTCTTGACTTTTCCATCTAGTACTTGAATTGCTCTTACATTAGGCTGCTCTTCTGTCTCCAAACACCAAAGACATGTATGTTCAATTTCTGGGCCATTTGCCTACCTTCTGATACTGGATTTCATTGTAACTCCCTGTTGCCAGCTACTTACATAGAATGGGCATATTCTAGCAAATCATGCCTCAATGTAGCATACTCAGCTCTGCTTTGGCCTTGGTTGGCTGCCTGCTGTATTTTAGTGACCACAGTCCAGACTTATAAAAAATAAATTCTGAACTTTCTTCTCACGCATTTGGGAACACAGTGATAGACATGAGGATAAGGATATAGGAGGTAGGGGTCTTAATATGTTTGTGAGAGAGTTGTAATAATATGACAATAGTAAACGTTCATTAAAATGAACATGTTGAAGATTCCTGTGAATTCTCAAATTTTTTGGACTCTCTCATGGTCATAAAAGATACATTTGAGTTGTAAGGAGATGAGTGCCAATATTTTCAGCAATTTTTTCAAAATTGATCACTTTTGGTGTCTCAGGAGGAAGCACTTCGCAAATAGTGATGCCTGTAAATTATGGGGCTAATCATTTAGTGGATAATGGTAACAAATCCCTAGTGACAGGATGGCTATTTCTGGTTGCTGTGCTCCTGTTTTAGCCTCCACTCCCTTCTCCCACCTTCTAAAACTGATTTAATAAGAATTGCAACATCTGAGTAGCCCCTGCAAGCCTTTAAGACAGCAAGTCAGTTACATTCAACAGTATGGTCTGATGGAAATCAGGGTAGGTGGAGTTAAACTAGAAGATGGGGTATGAAGTGGGGATATTGATAATTGTCTTCAGCCATTTCCAAACCAAAGAAGCCACCCTATATTTCCCACAATATGCAAAATGTCCTCAATGAATTTTATTAAGGGTGTTATGAAGGATCTCTGTACTATTTCCCATTTTTTATTATTGGTAGGTATAATTTGGCACATGCATAATAATGTCTGCAAAGATTCCAAGCAAATTATAGAAGGTGTTTCCAATGTCTTTTTTTATATTTACATAAAAGACTTACATGCTCAGAACTTATGTGGCATGATTTGTGTCTAGAAAGAAGAGTTTGTCCCCTTACTGCTTAATGTATTCATTTACCTGCCTGTTTAAGCAAAAACAAAATTGTGACCCCATTCAACCTGTTTGTTAGAAACTAAAATTAGCCATTTGAATATCACTTAACACACTATCAAACAAGATAGTATTATATTTAACGGATATGGAAGTGTTTGCAGCTGCACAGTAATGCTTACTATGTATAGAAGCTCTTTGTATATATTTACACACTTAATTCTCACAACAGCTTGCTCTGAGTAGGAACTTTTATTTATCCTCAGTTTATAGATGAAGAAAATGAGGCACAAAGAGGTTAGGAATATTGCCCAAAATCACATAATTTTTAAGTGGCAGAGGCAGGAACCGAACAGGGACAATCTGGCTTCGGCATCCTTGTCCTTAAATGCTAGACAACACTGCCTAAAAGTTCATACTGGACTGCATCATTATTCATTATATATTGTCTTTGAGCCAATTTATTATGTTTCTGATTATCTCTCTTATTTTGGTGGACCTATTAGAATTATCACCACTCAGTGTGAATATTTGTAACAGAGGTAAAAGTTTTGCCAATTAATCTCAATATTTGTAATTTATTGAACAGCAGAAGCAAATAATTTCCTGTTTGAGTTTCCTGATCAAAGTAATGAAGCCAATTGAGAAAAATGTGACTTTATAATCTTAGAAACATTTTTCTAAATAAAGTAGTGTCACATCTTTATTTTTGTATGCTGGGTATATTCTAACAATACTGAACAAAACTCCACCATTTGTGAGCAAATTCTAGGAAGGACCCAGCAGTGAGTATATACATAACCATATACATATGTATGTAGAAATTTACAAGCTGCAATATCCAGACATCATGGGGCTCGGCTCATAATTTTCTCAACCTTGCCAGACTGTAGCAACATTTATGATCTGAAGATTTATTGATTTTAGTTTTTATCCCTCTCATAATAGGAAACCACCCTTTAGACCATTGACCTCCTCTTGTTATAATGAGAGTAGAATAAAGAAACATATTTATAATGCCATTCTTGGAAACAGGCAAGTTTTTTAAGGTGTTATAAAGAAGTGCTGGTGATATAATGGCAGTGATTGTAACAAAGGTTATATGAAATAGCCATTTAACACTTGAAGCTTATATTGATTGGATTTTTCCCCTGTCTTATTACCTAGGTAACTTGACCATGTTTCATATTTGTAACTAATTATTTAAATAATTAAGTGTATATATTTCAGAACATTGTACTCGAGAAAGCAAATGCTCTCCAAGCAAAATCGAATGTCAAACAGGTCACTGTTTTGAATATGAATTATTCTAAATAAATAAATCCTGTCTCTAAATAAATAAATAAATAAAATAAGCATGTAATGTTTGAGTTATCTTGAATTTAATGTTACAGTTTTATAGCTCAGGGATCTAGGCATGTATAAGGCATTGTACTTCCCTACAGCTAAACTCCTTTTTCTAAAACATGGTAGTTAGGCCTATCCCCTATATCATGGAAAGTGGTTTTTTGTTTTTGTTTTTGTTTTTGTTTTTGTCTTGTTTTGTTTTGTTTCTTGAGAGTGCCAGGGAGGGGAATGAAGTCTCACTCTGTCACCCAGGCTGGAGTGCAGTGCCACAATGTAGTCTCACTGCAATCTCTGCCTCCCAAGTTCAAGCGATTCTTTTGTCTTAGCCTCCAGAGTACCTGGAATTACAGGCACAGGCCACCACACCTAGCTAATTTTTGTATTTTTAGTAGAGATGGAGTTTCATCATATTGGCCAGGCTAGTCTCAAACTCCTGACCTCAGGTGATCCGCCCACCTCGGCCTCCCAAAGTGCTGGGTTACAGGTATAAGCCATCGCTCCTGGCCACAGAAATGTTATGATTAAAAATAAATGTTATAAATATAAGATACTATCAATGATAAGGAAACTTAAAAGATATTAAATAGTATCTAAATATTTATGATACTGTGTATTTTTGGGGGCCCAAAAACAAATTCAAGTATACCATGTTTTAATCAAATCTATATGTGTATATTAAGGGGTGTGATTTTTTTTTTTTTTTTTTTTTTTTTTTTACTAAAGAAGCTGTGAGGTAGGTCTGACACAGGATGGAAACCTTCATATTTACAAGAGGGCAGGGTTGCTGAGTCTCTGAGTTCCCCTCAGCCAATCCTCCTAACCCATACACTCATTCCAAACTCAGCATTGGGAGCTTCTCTCGAACCTGTATGAGAGACCAGCACCAGACCTGAGCCCTGAGTCAGAAACACACTGGTTCTGCATAGCCCCCACCTCAGCCTGCACTGGTGGAGCCAGCTGGGGCTTCACCCCCAGCTCCAGGACTGCAGTTATAAATAGTCATCAATCTATTTTCAAGTTATGAAACCCTCTCTAAGCTTCGGTTCCCCCATGTATAAAATTGAAATAGTGACAGTATATCCCCATAGGTTGGCTGTGAAGATTAAATGAAATTATCCAGATAAAGTACTCAGCACAGTTCATTGTGCATAATGCACAGTAGATACCAAGTGCTTATATAAACTTCACAGCTTTATTATTATTGTAAATGCAATTATTATCCCCTAGTGATAGAGTCTTGTCCCGTTTCCCAGATTCATAGTTATGAGTTTCATGCCCTGTTCCTTCTTTTTTGGTAGCTCAGTTTCCACTATGTGCAGCAGTCCTTCTAGCTACAGGAGACCTCAGTCCCTTTAGGACTGATTTTCTGTCCTTAAGTCTCATGCCTGGATCCAAGGTCCTTCTGGGCCTCTAATGATTGTTTGCTGTTTGAACCACAATAACGAACCCACAAGCCCAGTTACTGCCACCCCAATATGGAAGGACAACTCAGAGCCTGATTTGTTTGAAGTTTAATTATGCTCAGACCAAGTCAGTTTTTCTCACTATAGCTGATCTTAGAACTGTAACCAACTCTCAAATTCAAATTCACTTTCCAAGTGCCTTTTTAACAATGTCTTTCTCTCATTTGTGCTCCCCAACTGGTAACTGGTGTCTGACCTTAGTTGTCTTCAATATAATTGACTTTTCTGCTGTTGCGTTTTTTTTTGTTTGTTTGTTTGTTTTGTTTTGTTTTGTTTTTGAGACAGAGTTTCACTCTGTCACCCAGGCTGGAGTGCAGTGGTAGGATCTCAGCTCACAGCAACCTCCACCTCCTGGGTTCAAGTGATTCTCCTGCCTCAGCCTCCCTAGTAGCTGGGATTACAGGCATGCACCACCATGCCCAGCTAATTTTTGTATTCTAGTAGAGACGGGGTTTTGCCATGTTGACCAGGCTGGTCTCAAACTCCTGACCTCAAGCAATCCACCCGACTCAGCCTCCCAAAGTGTTGGGATTACAGGCATGAGCCACCACACCCGGCCTGCTTCTTAAACCCAGGTTCAGAGTGGGACACATTAATATCATAACACAACTGCTCTGTTACTTTATGAATTCCAGTGTTTTTTTTTTTTCTGGCCTTGCAACTAATTTGAAACTTTAATGACAAGCTTTTTCAGTTCTTGTTCCACCAATGTGTTTTTTGACAAGGCACAGGAACTTTTTTCAAATCCTCTCTGAAAGACCACTGCCAATAATTGGGTCATTGTAAAGTTACCAGGACTGGTATAGGGACATTGGTATGAAAGTTGAGAAATGTTTTCCTCAAAAATTATATACAGTTGTGTAGTATGAACTGCACATTTGATTGTATATACCATAATTTATATCTTCTCACCAAGGAAGAGATAATCTAAAAAGTCAAGTTGAGTAGCAAAGTTCTTCAGTAGCAAAATATGTCTGGAATCCAAATTTATACAGATTGCATAAGCAGCCATGAATGTGGTGTTTAAGAAAAACTGATCTGGAGTTAGCCTTATGTGTACTGGTGCCCTGTCTTCCCCACTTACTAGCTGTATGACCTTGGAAAAATTGTTTTATCTTTCTAAAACTCAGTTTTCTCACATGTGAAATGGGCATTACATTTGTATGATTAAATGATAGTAGTAGTTATTATTATCCAAATCAAGTGTACAATTACAATAAAATATTTGTAATGGGGCCCAGGAGAGATCACCTTCTCAGTAAAAGAGATGATAAACCTAAAGATTTTAATAGGGGTTTTCTAACCTCTCCTCATTTTCTGACATGTGGAGGACATTTTACTGAGAAATAAAAATGACCTGTTTAATCAGCGGCAAAACAGAAGAGGAATCTGGGTCTTTATATTACAAAATTAGTTAGGTCATCTCCTAATTTTTTGGAAATACAACCACCATTACATCTAAAGACTCCTTAGTTCCATAAGAGACTTCTTAAATGCAACAGCAGAGTTCAGATTCAAGGGCCTAAGAAACTTGCAGTTTTATACCAACCCTGAACGGTGAAGAATATGCATTTTAAGTCTGTAAAATAAGCAGATTTTGCAGAGTATTGCTCCAATGTTGTGAACATTTCACCAAATAATTGAGCCAAGTGTCAGAAAACCTTTGGCATGTCAATGATGACTTCACTGTATGAAAAAGGGTGAAAACCAACTAGGGCAACCATATAAGTGTTCCACTCTCTCAGACTTCTACCCAGAACTCTCTCAGGTCAGAGTGGTCCATACACAGACTTGACCCAAATATACTCAGAACAGGTAGCATTGAGTTGAAGCATTGCAGACACCAGGAAAAATACTCTGAAATTTTAACTGGCTTTGTGCTAACTTACAGTTCAATAGGACCACGTGACCAAACTCTCAGAATCATTCATTTTGGCAAATCCAGGCAGTTTGCCAGGATTACATCGTGATAGCTCAGTGAATGGTGCAAATAGGTAGGCACAATGAAAGAGAACTCCCATTTTATATATTTCGTAAATCAGATCAAAAAGAAATATTTGAACATGATGCATCCTCTTAGAAGTTTAAAACTACGGCCACTCCCCAAACCCTAAAATAATTCAAGGCTCTCTAGAATAACTCTTATCTATTGAAGGTTCACTCTGTTTCAAGGACTGGACTAGGTGTTTTAAATGTATCATTTTATTTTATACCTACAACCACTGAATGACTTAGGTATTAATTTGATCCCCATTTACAAAATGGGAAACACCTTAGTGCCAAGACAGTCAGTAAATGGTAGAGTTGGAACTCAAACTAAGGTTGTTAGACTCTAGGGCCACTGCAAATAGCTACCACTCTCTCCAATAGTAACACTCATGTAAGGAATATAGGCAGATCATTTGTCATGCTGTGAGCTAATTATTAACATATTTGAGAGAAATGGATTTCTAATATTATCCAATAACACCACCAGGAATGTCACATCTGGGACTTGCAAACTCAGAGGCTTCTAGGGGACCAACATTTAAAACAAGGAGGAAGCAGCATTTAAGCCCAAATATGAAAGACAAGTGAAATCTGGTGAGGATAAGGGGAAGGAAAAGAGATTGCAGAAGAGGAAAAATGATACTCCAGGCAGAAGGCATGCCATGCAGAAGTGCAAAATAGTTAATAATATGGATTACAACACAACAGATAATTGGACAGAATTTTACACAGTAGTCCACAATTTATCTGATCTCTGTGCCTGTGGTTATATATCCTCTATATTTCCCGATGTTACACATTTCTTGTCTCCTTTTCTTTATTAGTCATGCTCTCTGTTTAAAAGTATTTTCATTAATTCCTTCAACTACTTTTTTCTGTTTCCAGTTGCTAATATCTTTTTGAAACCTTAATCTGTGGTCCTTTTATACGTTTTACTTTTCACTAGTTTTAGATTTTTATCTTAACCTTCCATCTATTTTGTTTTTATGCATTTTTTTAAAAATTAACTTTCTGTTACTGGTTTTGATCTTTTTATCTTTTATTCTAAATATGTATTTGGAATAAAATACCAAATACAGTATTTGTCAGTATTGTTACATGTTGACAGTATTATTGTTAAACTTTTAGTTTCTATTAGGATTTTTATTAGGATATTTTAAAACTTCAACTGTATCCCTATTTCTTAATTTTATCTTATCTTACTCCCATTTTCATTCATTCTACAATCTGCCCTAATTTTATTTAACATATATTCTCCTTTGATCATCCTTTATTTACTATATTGCACCTTATTTTCCGTTATTTTTTATAATGGTTGCCAAGTATGTGGCCACAAAGAAAGCAGCAGAAGAGTCCAGATATTTGACAGCAGTAATTAAAGTCTGTCTCCAGCCATTCTCACTCTCTGCCCCACCTCCAACTCCCCCTAAAGCCTCCCTTCTCTCAAATCCCTACCAATCCCTCAGCCCACTGAATGTTGGCTCTCCAAACACTACGCAGAGGAGTCCCAGAAAGCCCAGGGCTGGCTCTCTCAAAGGCTATAACTCTTCCTGTAAGTGTGTCGCATTTATTTTACTAAATGGAAATTGCTTCCTAACATCTCACTTAAGGATCTGCCTGGTTTTCAAGTCTATGATCAGTTGAAATTTGGTCAAACAGAACTATCACTGTGCCATAAACCAAGAGGAAATGTGAATCAAACCTTGGAAAAGAACCAGACAGATACTCGGAGTGAAGTGATGGGGGTGGGGGGAGATGCATTAGAGGTTGAAGTTAAATAGTTGTTCCTAAAAACCAACCTACTTTATTTTATTTCTGGGTTGGTGCACACTTTCAATTAGTAGGATTCTACTTCAAATAATACACTACTTCATATGTAGTATAAGGACCTTACAACTGTGTACTCTGTATTTCTTCCTCCCTTTTTTGTGAACATTTGTTCATACATTTTACTATTACATGTAAGCTACTATTGTTTGCTTATACAGTTATCTTCTAGAACAAGTAAAAGAAAAAAGAAAGTTATTTTACTTGTATTTATTACAATTTCTCCACTTTTTGTTTCTTTATTCGAGCTACTGCCTAACATCATAGTACTTCTGCTTAATTACTTTCTTTAACTTTTCTTTTTTCTTGTAGGCAAATCTCCTGGCAGTGAATTTTCTCAGTTTTTGTGTGAGAAAGTCTTTTGGTTTCTCCATTCACTTCTTGAAAGATATTTTTGCTGAGTGTAGATTTTTGTGCTGACAACACTTTTTCTTTCAGCACTTTAAAGATGACACTCCATTGTTTCCTGGCTTGCACACTTTTTAACAAGTAGTCTGCCTAAATTCTCATGTGATCCTCTATGTGGAATGTGTCATTTCCTGTCATCCGCTGTCCTTGGTCACTTCCAAGACCTTTTTTTAATTATCTTTGGATTTCAGCTGCTTCTATGATATGAACCTAAGTTTTTTGTTTTGTCTTGTTTTGTTTTTTGATCCCCCTTGATATTCTCTGAGCTTCTTGCACCTATCCTTTGATCCTTTGGTGTGTGTTGCAGGATGAATGACGGCCCCCACAAATATGTCCAGAACTGTAAGATAATAAATTTGTGTAGTTTTAAGTAACGAGATTTCTGGTAATATGTTTCAGCAGAAATAAGAAATAAATAGAGCATGTGTCATTAATTTTGGAAAATACTTGGCCATTATTTCTTCAAATATATTCCTTCAAATATTTTTTATGCTCTGTTTCTCTCTTTCTCTGTTTCTCTCTCCTTTTTCTTCTTCTCCTTCTCCTTCTTCTTCCTCTTCCTCCTCCTCCTCCTCTCCTCCTCCTCCTCCCACTCCTCCTCCTCCTCCCACTCCTCCTCCTCCTCCTCCTTCTCCTCCTTCTCCTTCTCCTTCTCCTTCTCCTTCTCCTTCTCCTTCTCCTTCTCCTTCTCCTTCTCCTTCTCCTTCTCCTTCTCCTTCTCCTTCTCCTTCTCCTTCTCCTTCTTCTTCTTCTTCTTCTTCTTCTTCTTCTTCTTCTTCTTCTTCTTCTTCTTCTTCTTCTTCTTCTTCTTCTTCTTCTCCTCCTCCTCCTCCTCCTCCTCCTCTAGTGACACATAGATTAGATTATTTGATGTTGTCCTGAAGGTCTTGAATGCTCTGTTCTGTTTTACTTTATTTTCTTCACTCTTTCTTCTCTGTGTTTAAATTTGAGAAATTTCAATTGACTTATGTTCAAGTTTGCAGAGTTCCTCAACTGTATTTTGAGTCTGCCAATGAGCCTATCAAAGGCATTCTTCATCTCGGATCCTTTTTTTTTTTTTTTAATATCTAGTATTTCTATTTGATTCTTTCTTACAGTTTCCATTTCTTTGCTGAAACTATCCACCAGGTCTTGCATGTTTCCCACCTTTACCAGTAAAGACTTTACATTCAGTGATTTTAAGGTTATTTTAAATTAACTGGTAGTTTCAGCATCGGTGTCATATTGGTTATGGTTTTATCAAGTGCTTTGTCACTGTGTTTTTTTGTTTTTTTTTTTCTTGCTTTTTCATACGTCTTGTAAGTTTTGGTTTAAAACCAGACATTCTGTGTAGATTAGTAGAAACTGAAGTAAATACTTTTTATGCCTAAAAAGAAGCCCACTTTTCTTGTGCTAGGTCTTTAATTTGGGGGATTTGTGACAATCCGTTCAGGAATTAGGTAGGTTTAAAGTTTGCTGTCGCTATTGTTTCCCTGTCAGAGCCTTCAAATTCTTTAAGTGATATCTCATCTTTTGGTGAAGGCTGGTTTACCAGGGTTTCAGTTTGCTTTTTTGTTTGCTTTTTTTTTTTTTCCAATTTGCTTAACCGTCAGGTTTAAGTCATTCCTTTGTATAGCATTTTAGAGAGGGTCTCTCTGTGCTTTTGTAACTCTCCAATGGTATGCCACTGTTACTTCTTAAAAAAATTTTATTTGTATTTTAAGTCCCAGGGTACTTGTGCAGGATGTGCAGGTTTGTTACATAGGTAAATGTGCGCCATGGTGGTTTGCTGCCCCTATCAACCCATCACCTAGGTATTAAGGCCAGCATACATTAGCTATTTTTCCTAATGCTCTCCCTCCCCCAACCCCATTCCCCAACAGGCCCCAGTATGTGTTGTTCCCCTCCCTGTGTACCTTGTGTCCATGTGTTCTCATTAACATGCAGTATTTGGTTTTCTGCCTCAGTTTGCTGAGGATAATGGCTTCCAGCTCCATTCATGTCTCTGCAAAGGACACGATCTTGTTTTTCATGACTGCATAGTATTCTATGCTGTCTATGTACCACATAAAATCAAGAAAAAACAGATGCTGACAAGGTAGCAGAAAAATAACAATGCTTTTACACTGTTCATGGGAATATCAATTAGTTCAACCATGTGGAAGACAGTGTGGTGATTCCTCAAATATCAAGAATCAGAAATACCATTTGACCCAGTAATCCCATTTGCATATCTTCATTGAAGCACTATTCACAATAGCAAAGACATGGAATCAACCCAACTGCTACTGTTACTTTTTTCTTTTTTTTTAATACTTTAAGCTCTGGGATACATGTGCAGAATGTGCAGGTTTGTTACATAGGTATACATGTGCCATGGTGGTTTGCTGCATTCATCAACCTGTCATCTACATTAGGTATTTCCCCTAATGCTACCCCTCCCCTAGCCTCCCACCACCCCCAACAGGCCCCGGTGTGTGATGTTCCCCTCCCTGTCTTCAGATGTTCTCATTGTTCAACTCCCACTTATGAGTCTTTTTACTCAACATTTGTTAGTCCAGTAGTAGGAAGCCTTCGCTCTTCATTTGATTAAGCGAATACAGTCTAACCTCATTCTTAGACTGTATTCATGAGTGTTGAAAGTATGGCCTTCTCCACACTCCTGTCCCTCTTCTATCTGTAGTTCTAGGCCCAGAACTTTATTCCCACTCCTCCCTTATGGGAGGAAGTTTTATTTTTTGTTGTTGTTTTGTTTTGTTTTATGTTCACATGTCTCTTCACTGCAATGGATTCTGTTTCCTTAAGCTTGTCAGTAGTTGCTATAATTCCTCCCACACACATAGTATTTAAGGCTTTCTTATTCCAGTGAGAAGAAAAGATTCGGATGAGATTGTGTATCTTTTCTGCAGAGATAGCTGTTTTCTGCCCCAGACCTGTGCCATGAGGGACACTTTCTCAGGACTCTTCCAGTCTTTTCTGAGAGTACCTGGTGAGCTCTGTTGTGAATTGCCTGTAAGTAGATAAAAATTCCCCTTATATTATCCTCCCTAAAGGTCTGTATAATCTAGCCCACATTTTGCCATTACTAATTCAATAACTTTAGCTAGGTTCTTCTTACTAGTGATCAGCTGTGTCTGCCCCAAATCCCCAAATAAACAAGGGTTCGGGTCCTATTTCTCCTTGAAGTCTCTGTGTGCTCAGTTCTCTGATGGATCAAGAAAAGTTGTGAATTTGCAATTTGTCTAGTTTATTTGTTGTTTTTTGGTTGTATGAGTGCAGGACCTATGTTTTTTTCCCAGTTTTCTACATCCCAAGTACAAATGTAGTAAGTCCTCAGCATATATTTTTATTATAAAAGCAATAATATTTTATTACAGAAACCTGGGAAAATTTACAATAATATAAAGAGAAAATAAAAATCACTCAAAACCTCACTATGCAGAGAGGAATGCCTTGGCATAGTTCTCATATATAATATGTGATTTATAAAGGACATTTCAGTCAGACTGTGCACACTACTTTGAAATCTACTTTTTTTCCTACTTTTTGTAAGTCCTTGACTCTATAGACAGCTGTTCACATGAGCTCAGTATAAATCCCTAGTATATAGATGCTTTCATAGAATATTAACCTTAATGCCACTATCAAGGTTGAAACTCTGGATTGCCAGAATTCAGCACAAACCCTTAGGATAAGAGCTGGTGTTGATGCTTCCCTCCCTGCCTCCCTCCCTCCCTTCTTTCTTTCTTTCTTTCTTTCTTTCTTTCTTTCTTTCTTTCTTTCTTTCTTTCTTTCTTTCTTTCTTTTCTTTCTTTCTTTCTTTTTTTCTTTCTTTCTTTCATTTCTTTTTTTCTTTCTCTTTCTTTTTTTCTTTCTCTTTCTTTCTCTTTCTTCCTTCCTTCCTTCCTTCCTTCCTTCCTTCCTTCCTTTCCTTTTTTTAATTTGACACCCAGGATTTCTGCTTTCTGTTAATTTTAAGGCTCTGACCATTCTTCTCTTTTGTACCAACCCAATGATATATTTTACAATACGATTTTTGATACTTTCATCAGAATTTTTTGTTTCTTTGAGTAGGATCTTTTGGATTATCTCTTCTGCCATATTGTTGGGAATAGAAGTTAAAAGTCAGTTTTACTGTTCTTCAATTCATACCATTTGGTTTTGCTAGATAAAAATACCTAATTATATTGTTAGCCTTTAGATATCGATGTATTTTTCTACAACTATATTTATAAATTCTTTGAAAGAAGCAGTAGCTCATATTTTAGATTACTTAGTTTCTGAAGAATTTAGCACAAATTATTGCTTGTAAAAGGTACTTAATAACAAGTTTTTAAAATGCATCATTGGTGCAGGTATTATATTCTCTCTAGGCTAGAACGTGGTCCAATCAATATGAACAATCATACATGGTAGGCACACTCATGACAATGAACTTGTTATTAAAGCTGAGGTAAAAAGGTATGTTACTGTCTATTTTTTTTAACTTTTATTTTAGATTCCAGAGTACATGTGCAGGTTTGTTAAGTGGGTAAATTGCATGTCATGAGGATTTGCTATAGAGAATATTTTGTCACCCAGGTAATAAACATAGTATCTGATTATTGACTTACTGAGTATAAAATTAATTTCCTACTTTGAAACACAAGCTTGAAAAACTTTATTGTAAGGTTGTCAGACAATATAATTTAATAAAAAGTTTATGATGCTGAGGTTGAACAGACTTGGATTTTGAATCTCAGCACTATAGGGAACTAGTTAAATGACCTCAGATAAATAGTTATTCATTATTCAATCATTCATTCAACAATGTTATTGAGCTTCTACCACATGCCAGACATTTGTGCTAGACACTGTGTAAATAGCAGCACAGACATGATCCTTGTCTTCATCAGGGCTACAAACTAGCAGAAAAATGCACATTAACTAAGTAAACACACGAGCTAACATTACTTTAAAATACTATTAGCTTTTATTTTCATGTATTTTCTTCTTTTCTCTCTCTCAAATGAGATCCTTTCACCAACACTGTAAAACATGTAAATGAGTATCCTCCAATACCCAGCCAATGCCTCTCACTGTCCAAACACAGAAGACAGGAATCTGGAAAAGGCACCCTGCAAGAATCAGTCATCCTGTAACTTATAATATAATCAGTCCCCCTCCAGCTTCCAGAGAAGAAGATGAGTGATGACTGAATCTAGAGCAAAAAGGCCAAGGACTGGAGCACAGTCCACTAATATTGCAGTCACATGGTCTATAAACGCACTGATTAATTACATCTAAAAATACATTTTTGAAAGTAATGCAATATTAGTTACAAGCATTAGAGGCTTGAGGACTATTTCATTTAATCTGAAAAACTGAGAAGAAGGAAAAAAAGTATTTTTCTTTACCTAATCTAAATGCAGATTTGTCTGATTTCAAAACCTGACATCTAATGTCCTTGGTGGCCTCTTAAAAAGTTTTCTTGACAGGGTTTTTGAATAATAACATTCTAAACAATAAAAAGAAGTATGTTTCAACATGAACTTTTTAAGTAGCGACGACTTCATTAGATTCCATTTTAAAGTCTACATTGTTTTGGCATATCTAAGCATTGGAGACTTTTTGAAATGCTATTTAAAATATTTGTTAGGCTGAAAAAAATGACATTGAGCAACAATTTCATCATTATCTGGAACTTATTTATATTGCTTTGTGGGAAAATCCTTTGCTCAAGACATATTCAAGGACTTGAATATATTGATTGATGTGATTCAGTGACTCAAACTTTCCAAATGGTATTAGATTTTCATTCAGCAAATGTTCTATTCATTAATTTAATAGCCTCTGTGAGCTGTGTTTAACAGCCATTGGTCTATATGAAAAATTGATTGGCGTTTCTCTTTCTCTCAAGATTTAAATAGAAGTTTCAGTAATGACTGTTTGTACAGACAAACTGAAAATGGCATTCTGTAGTCCTTAAAGCATAGATTGCGGTAAGCATTTAAGTTATTCATTAATGGATCAGGCATCACCACAGAGCAGACTTAATCAAAATAGACTTAGGCAACTTGCAACTCTTCTTGTCTCACAAATGATGAAGAAAGAGAACCAGCCATTATCATAAAGGGGTATACTTAAGAAATCTGTGAACTTCTGAAGTCAGACATACTCACCAACCAGTTGCTTAACCTCAAGTCTGCCTGAGGAGTAAATTTTTGGCAGATCTGGAAAAGCATTGGCACCTGGTCCACCGTGAGGCCTGCAGTGCCACAGAATTGATAGTGGTGAAGTTCACAATGTCCTGTTGATATACTTTCATCCAGAACTTTCCTGCAAAACATATATAATTATATATAAAATCATGACATAGACACTAGACCCTGAGAGAAGTGCACAGTTCTCATAATCATAATAATGATAGGTAACATTTATGCTAAATGCCTTCATATGTACATGATATGATTTAATTTTTATAACAATCCTCTAAAGAAAATACTATAATTTTCTCCATTTCACTGATAAAAGCATTGAATAAAGAAGAAAGTAAGTTAGTTGCCAAATTCATACATCTAGTAAGGGGCAGAACCGTATTTGAATCCCCTGTCTAACTAAAGAGGATAAAGTTTATTCTACTGTTCTTCAACACCTTTCATAAATTCATCAATTCAGTTAATCTACAAATATTTATTGTACTAGTAATTGTAATGCCTGCCTGGTCAGGGTATGCATTATTAAATTTTAAAGTTTAATGCGTAATGTACACCAGTTAGAACACTAACATAATAATACTAGGGATGATTTTGATATTATTTAATAACATTTGACCAGAGGAATTTCTGAATGTTACCCAGCAAATCATCCCCTTCTTCCACAAGTTTCCTAACAATTATATACACAAAAAAGAATAATCAAAAGTATGCCTTTATTTGATGTTGCCCATCACAGTTAAATCTCACAAGGCTGAGTTCTGATAAAATTGGGTTGAAAATGCAGCTTCAGCTTGAATTCTAAGCAAAGCCTCTGTCTCTTTTAAGCCAGAATCTTGGTCTTGGGTTCCCAAGATCCTCTGGCCAGCTACAGGATATAACATCAAATGCAAGTATTTATTATATACAGGAAAGAGAAAGATGCAAACCCTTCTGTAAGCCAAAACCCACTTAACAGTCACTCATTAGCAGAAAAGGAATCAAGAGAAATTGAGACACAGCAGCACATGACTACTTAATACACAATGACCCCCACCCATGGCAACCATGGTATAATCATTTTCCTTCAAGCTAAACAACTGGATTATAATTTCTTCTTAAGTAAAAGAAAGAAGGAAGAAGGAGGAGGAGGAATGTTCCCCTGTTACAAGGAGGGTATTGAAAACTCTCCTCACCCTAAGAGGACTGTGAAAAAATACTATCAAAACGTGATGACTTCATAGTCATCACTGATAAGAAAAGAATACTGGGGTAAAAACAGCTCAATGAGTAGCTGCATTGCAAATCAAAATCAGTAGCACAAATCAGTTTCTGCTCAGTTTTCTCTCCCTCTGGGATAAATTTGTTCTATAACCTGAAAAAGTTATTTAACTTTAGGGCTCTAGAATCTCATTTTTGAAATTAAGAAATTTTATAAACTAATATTTAAGTTCCAAGAATCTACAATTTTCCAACTACTACCAAAACGATAGAATGACAATCTATGAATTAGAGACCCAGAAGTAATGAAATAAGTACACAAACCTAGTGCCTCCTTTTAGGAAGTTTTTATTGGATCCCAGTTATGAAGAATGGGAGCAATCTTCCAAGATGTACAAACATTCAAAAGCGATATAACTAAATCAAAGTAGAGAAAATCCCAAAGACATCACTTTTCTCCATGTCAAAAACTAACTGGGCAGCTATCAAACATATTGTTATTCTCTATTGCCAGAGGGATCCTATGCAGAAGCTATTGGATCCAAATTAAACACATTCTCTAATCCCTGGGGATAGCTCAAGATTCTCCTTCCCATCAGCTCTATTGTCAAGAAGAAGAAGCTCTGATACATGTCAAGAACATTCCGTTGTAAAGAGTAGAGCTTTGGGTAAAATAAGTGAACAAATTATTTCCCCCTTGCATTATAATAACTTTGGGATGACTTATTTCTCTCTCTTCCCACCCATAGTGGGTGCTTTTGGTGCCCCCCCCCCCCGCCAAGATCACTTACCTAGGCTAGTGTACCCATGCCCTGTCTGCTATGGGTATTGGCTGTAAAAGGTACACACTTGCCCTCTTCTCCAGGTAATTGCCCCTGACCAAGGAGGACTAGGAGATTCCCCTATTCCCTCTTAGGGACAGCCAGTGGCCAAAGACTGACTTGATCTGAGGGTACAAAAGGCCAGATCAGTCCTCTTGTCTCAAGTCAAGAACATCTCTGTAGTGTACGTTGTTCCCCAAGGCTTCCTCATGCAGCCAGACTGAAACTAGTTTCCAGGATAGACAATTTCTTTGGTTAGCATTCTTTACTGCCCTACCCTGCTTCTCTCACTTCTCTTCTTTGGAGAGTACTCCATCAATCAATTGCTTGACAGTAATCCCTATCATAGGGTCTATATGTAGGACCTAAGACATGCCTATGAGACTGATGATGGGAGACAGAATTGAACCGTCTTCTAAAAAAGTGTTGAACCTGTGACATTCAAGGAAGGGATGGTGAGGCTCATCACTCTGAGGAAGATATCTTTTTCTGTTCACTTCTCATACCTCTTCTCATAATCAGAGAAAAAGATCCAGAAGGCTGAGATCATGATAATGGACTCAAAGAAATGGGGCCAAGAAGTCCACTTTGTCTTTAGATCTTACGTAGAAAAAGTTACTATGTGGTCTACCATAGCTCATCATAAAAGAAGACCACATACATATTCAACATTGAAATTATGGCTAATAGGAAGCAATGCCAATTTACCCAGAGGGTCTTTGAGTGCTAACTGTCCCTATAATTATTGAACAGCAATAGTGGCTGGTCAAAGAGTGTTTCATTCAGGCCAAATCTCCCTCTTGCCATCTAGAGATCAACTGGTACAAAATACTGCCCAACACCAGGCAGTATACAATGTAACATGAATTTACACACAGGGTGCTTGAACCAGTACTCAGTGGTTTCCTCTGATTCATTGCCAAGCTTGTGATAGCCCTCATAAGATGAAACGGGTAGAAAAAAATCCCATGACTAGAATCCAGAGAGAAGCCTAGACCAGGAACAGATAGGGTTAATCTGTGTCCATCTGTTTTTTATTTTCTCCAACCCACTCTGTCAGCCACTACAAAATATTCCCATGTGTTCCTGGGTACTGTCAAATGAGACATCTGGAAACAAGCATTCTTGTTTTTAAACCATGATAACAATAGAGGAATTAGAAAAACTATGTTAAATGCTTCATTATTCTGATGGGAAAAATCTCTAGCAAGGAAAAGTATATTCAGGTCCATATTGGAAAGTGTTGTTCTCCTACATGGCTTGTCCCAGTATACAGGCTGGATTCTCGAGCTTTTGAAGGAGGTGGGGGCTGTGGTGCAAACAGGCAGGACTGATCAGGTGGTCGCTGGAATCAAAAAAGTCAAACCCAAAGCCAAGCAGTGTTTTGAGTTAAAAAAAAAAAAAAAAGAATCAAGTCAGGGGTTAAGGATCCCCAGGCTGTCTCCAATAAATAGACAACACCAGTGGAATTTTTTTTAAGTACCAAAAAGAGAACATTTGAACAAATAAGACTCTATTAGAGTACACATGCATGTACTTAATTCTCTTAGTTTTAAGATATAATCATTCCCTAATCTCAGTTAAAACATAGTCATGAAGTCATAGAATTTAAACCTGGGTAGGAATTTTGTGCTTATCAAGAATAACTGTCATTTTACACTGAGACTCAGAATGGCTAAGGAATAGCAACATGGCTTCTGCTACCCAAGTTAATATACTTTGCACTATATCACATAATATGGCAACTCTAAACAAAATATGACAACCCCCAGAATTAGCTGTGGTCATCAATACCACCTAAAAATCTTAATTAAGCTACAATAACATAAATAAAGGTATTAACAATATCTCTTCTTAATAAAAATTAATGTATTAGGCACAGAGATGTTAGCTCTGCCTGTAACTATCATCTCTTCCTTACAAACCAAAAGAAACTATCATCTTTATCCATTGCATTTTTCATAACAAAAACTCATAACAAAAAAATGCAATGAAATTTAACAAAAATTAATTTTCATTGAATTAAAACAGTATCAAGGTATTGTGATTACCTTAATATAAATTATCTTCAGGTTAAAGTCCAGGTATCATAAGACTGTCACAGCCTGGGTAGACAGGGCACAATGGAAGGGAGCCATAAACAAAGTGACCAGTCTGACAATTCTGCCTTTATTCTGGCCAAAACCAGAAGAATAACTTAACACTGAACTCCTTGATCTTCGCAAGCTTCAAACTGAGAAACAGAACTTCACTGGCATGCCTTACCCACATTTTATAAGGATTCATGAGTTAGAATAACTGCTCCAAATAAAGGCCTATAGTAGAGTTAACCCATTTCAATTTTGTGCCAGCAGGATAAGTACCAAGCATAGAGATGAGGGTGAAATTAAAATTAAACAAAATCCCCAAACTCCACTAGAGCATCATCAGCTTTCATTCTGTCCCAACAGAGTGGAAGCCTTGGACTGCCCTCCTGACATCAAATAAAAATGGATTAATTTGCACTTACTCAGGGTTGCCAGGTAACCAGTCCCATTTCCTCATTCATTAAAAGCTCTCCAGATGTGTAAATTCCACCTTACATCTCTATTATTTCTGCGGCACGTTACAAGTCCCCTTGGTGGATTTTAATGGGGATAAAAAAACCAGGCTGCACCTGGGCAGAGCTAATGCTCAAAGTCAAGGCTTTGGGATTTTTCTAGACAGCCAGACACTCACAAGAAGAAAAACAGCAGATTCCATTTTCTTCTGCTTTGGAGTCTTGTTTCTGACAACTCTCACTGAAAAGGGTAATTTTCCCACAAGCTTCAATCAGCCTGCCACCCTATGTAAGCATTATTCCTGGGATCAAATAAAGGCTGGAATAACCTTTGGGAAACCATGGGTGACATTCCCTCCCTCTGCACCTTCACTCTCCTTGCCTCACCAAGCCACCTTAAGAAGGTGTTACATTTAAAGCCTAGCTGGGACTGTTCCTTACCCACTCAAGGCAGGTGGTATGTGCACATTAAGGAACTCCCACCCTGCTGGCACTGGAATGTGTCTTCCATTCATTCAATAAATACTGACAGTGTGCTTATGGTATGCCACACTGTGCTAGGTGCTAGGGATTAAGAGAAGAATCATAAAAGCCATGCCTCCCCAGAGTTCCTCCTGCTGCAAGAATAACAGAGTCCAGTTGTCCTTCCCTAGCTTTTATTTGTTCGTTTATTCCAGACTGGAGCCTTGGAATAAGAACTATTCCACCTTTTTTCCAGCATATGCCTATATTTAGAAATTCCTGTCCCTTTTGGAGGCTCTATTATACCTGAATATTCCTATGGTCATGACTAGAAATCTTCTTGATGCTGAACATCATCTGACTTGTCAGGCAAAGCAGGAGTTTGTTCCCTAAAAAGCCTGTGAGGCCTATGGCTCTGAAGGACAGTGGTGAGGGAGGAGGCAGCTGTGCTCCATGCATTGCTCCAGGTAATGCCCCATGCACTAGAGCTTTCCTTCAGAAATCTCCCTGGATATCTGAAGTCACTTCACTAGATTAATAAATGGTAAGATACTAATAAAATACAATCCTAAAACGTCTGCATTTAAAAGTACTGGAGACTTCATCTGTCACAGCATAGAGACACAGAGTTTTACAAGGCCACACTGACTGCAGAAAACCTTGGGATTTTGGGGAGTGCTTGTGTCTAATAACATGCTAGGCACTAACCCAAAGGAGGGCTGACTGCAGGACTCCAGAGGCTGCGCAACCTGGCAAGCTGAACAAGAGAACCCTAGGAGAGGAGGATATTTGGGTGCTTCTAAGATTACACCAAACAAGTGTTGCTCATTCTAGAAGCCCTGTCCCAGCAAGTGCTCTTGCTGGAGTAACTTCTGTGGCATAATTCACACCTTCACCTGCCGCAGAGAAAATGAAACAAGTGAATGATGGTCTGTACTCTACTTCTGATATAGTAGTCTCTTTGGGGTTTTCTATAATTCCTTAAAAAGAAGGCATTTTTATTCATAGAGAGTTTCAATAAATATGTTTTTACAATATACAGAAGGAGAGACTAACAAAAACTTATTAATATCTTTATCTGCTACCATGTTTAACTTGATTTTGCTTCAAAGTCATATTTTTTAAGTGCTGCCAGGATAAGGAAGTACAAACAAGGATGGGGATGGGGCCATGAGAAAGTGAAGACTATAGGATCCTAAAAGAAATCAAGCTTAGGTTTAAAAGAAATCAGGCAGTGGTAATAACGGAAACATAAAGTCTGCTCCTCTATTACATTTTTAAATCAACTCACCAGTCTTCATATAGTGTCCATTCTGTTCAAGTCACCATGAGAAATAAAAGATATAGTTCCTATCTTCAGGGAGGAGATGTAGAAGTGAGGAAAAGACACACAATTTTTTTTTTTATTTCAGAGCAATATGCCATAGGTGCCAAATGAGTGATACAGATAATCAGTTACATCTCAAATATGTTCACCTCTTTATTTCCATTACTACCTCACTAGTACCAGCCACCATCATCTTTTACCTTTAATAAGTGCAGAAACTTCCTTACTGGCTTTCTTTCATCTTCCCTTGCCTCCTGCAGTCTATCCTTCTCACAAGAGTCAAAGAGATCTTTCATGAAGTCCAAATATACTCTGTCACAGCCCTGTTTGATGTTAAAGGCTTCCCATTGACGTCAAGAAAAGTTCACCATTTTTAAAACATTCTATTTAGCCCTGCATAATCCAGCCCCACTCTTCCCCTCAACCTCATCTCTCTGTGCTCTCTCCCTCACTTGCCTGACGCCAGATACATTGGGCTTTTCTCTGTTCCTGAAATGCTTTAAGTTCTTACAAGTTTCAGGACACCACACTGTTCCCTATAACTAGAACCTACTGCCTTCTTCCCCTCCTAATTCATCCTCTCCAACAATCAGGACATGAACTAAAAGTCATTGTCTCAAGGAGATCTTCCATGGATCCCCCCTCTAGAATGCTCCCCCATTATCCTTTCCCACAGTATCTTCTACTTTTTCCTCATGTAACTTACCTCAGTTGACTATATGCTTAAGGAAATGTTGGTTTGTTTTTTCACTGCTTTATAACAAATACAACTTCCAATAAATATTTGATCAATAACCATTTTTCAAAGAATAATTAAACTAGAAGATCAGAGGAGGTACCAGAGCACTAGCAGTTGAGGTAGTGAGGGAAGACTTTACAAACGAATTAGGGTTAGAGTTGAGTCTTTGATATTAAGTAAGAGGCTAATGGATGGAGAAAGATAGAAAGAAATGATAAAGCAAGCATTTACAGGGTGGCTTTGGTCATGGTTATAAGGCTGAACAAAATCCTGTGCCATTTTTCAGGTTGGTTCCATTTTTATCTGACTTTTTATACAGAAACACTTGATGAATAACAAGTCAAGTTTTGAAAAATCAATACGATTACTTTCTTAATAGTAATCCCAATCAATTTCATGACATTGCTGTCATCACTTCATATGTTTAAGTTAATATTTAAACAGAAAACTAGTGTAGATTTACAGTGATTTCAACATGGACTCCTAAAGAATTGATATGATAATACTATCCACACATTAGCTGTTAAAAGTGGGAGGGAGAAAACAGATGAAATGGAGGTGAAAACAACATTGGCATATGTGAGCAAAGCCTATACAGTTTGAGTAGGCCAAAGTTGATGGAAAAACTTAAACATAATTTGAAATTGTCTGCCATGCAGTTTTAAAATAAAATTAATTTTAAATAATATTTACCTGATTGAAGTGAGTTGTAAAAAGATTTTATGTAAGAGACCACACTCTAAGAAATTGGAGGAAAATATATTGATCACATCGGGAGTCTTCTCAAAGCTGAGTCTTCTCAAAAG
This sequence comes from Theropithecus gelada, assembly GCF_003255815.1. Classification (NCBI taxonomy): domain Eukaryota; kingdom Metazoa; phylum Chordata; class Mammalia; order Primates; family Cercopithecidae; genus Theropithecus; species Theropithecus gelada. The sequence continues at coordinate 83,380,376 of NC_037671.1, read as the reverse complement.
AGAATTGTAATATCAAAATTTATGGAATGCAGCAAAAGCAGTTCTAAAGGAAAATTCATAGTAATAAATGTGTACATTAAGAAAACAGAAAGACCTCAAACAATCTAATGCTACACTTCAAGGACCTAGAAAAAGAAGAAAAAAACTAAGCCCAAGATTTGTAAAAGGAAGAAAATAATAAAGATCACAGCAAATATAAATAATATAGAGACTAGAAAAACAATAAAAAAAGATCAACTAAACTAAGAGTTGGCTTTTTGAAAAGATAAAATTTGACAAACCTGGCCTGGCACAGTGGTTTACACCTGTAATCCCAGCACTTTGGGAAGCTGAGGCAGGTGGATCACTTGAGGTCGAGCAGCCTGGTCAACATGGTGCAACTCCATCTCTACTAAAAGTACAAAAATTAGCCAAACATGGTAGCAGATGCCTGTAATCCCAGCTACTCAGGAGGCTGAGGCTAGAGAATTGCTTGAACCCAGCAGGCAGAAGTTGCCATGAGCTGAGATGGCACCACTGCACTCCAGCCTGGGTGACAGAGTGAGGATCTGTCTTAAAAAAAAAAAAAAAAAAAAATGACAAACCTTTAGCTAAACTAACCAACAGAAAAAGACTCAAATAAATAAAATTACAAATGAAAGAGGAGACCTTACAATTAATGCCACAGAAATACCAAGCATTGTAAGAGACTACCATGAATAATTATAGACCAGCAAATTGGATAACCTAGAAGAAATGGATAAATTTCTGGAAATACACAACCTGCCAAGACTGAATCATGAATAAACAGAAAATCTGAACAAAACAATAATGAGTAAGGAGATTGAAGCAGTAATCAAAACTTCCCAACAAAGAAAAGCCCATGACAATGTAGCTTCATGTATGAATTCTTCTGAACATGTTGAGAATTAATGCCTATCCTTCTCAAACTCTCAAAAAATTGAAGAGGAGGGAACACTTTTTCTTTTTAAAAATTTGTATTTCTGTAGGTTTTTGGGGAACGGGTGTTGTTTGATTACACAAGTAATAGCAGTGATTTGTGAGGTTTTGGTGCACCCATCACCCAAACAGTATACACTGTACCCAATTTATAGTCTTTCATCCCTCACCCCCCTCCCATTCTTTCTCCCCAAGTCCCCAAAGTTCATTGTATTATCCTTATGCCTCTGCATCCTCATAGCTAAGCTCCCAATTATGAGTAAGAACATACAATGTTTGGTTTTCCATTCCTGAGTTACTTCACTTAGAATAACAGTCTCCAATGCCACCCAACTTGCTGCAAATGCCATTATTTTATTCCTTTTTATGGCTGAATAGTATATCATGGTGTGTGTGTGTGTGTGTGTGTGTGTGTGTGTGTGTGTGTGTATGCCACAATTACTTTATCCACTCAATGATCGATGGACATTTTGGCTGGTTCCATATTTTGGCAATTAAGAATTGTGTGGCTATAAACATGTGTGTGCAAGTATCTTTTTGTATAATGACTTTTTTTCCTCTGGGTAGATATCCAGTAGTGGGATTGCTGAATGAAATGTTAGTTCTATTTTTAGTTATTTAAGGAATCTTCACATTGTTTTCCATAGTGGCTGTACTAGTTTACATTCCCACCAGCAGTGTAAAAGTGTTCCCTTTACACAATGTCCACATCAACATCCATTATTTTTTAACTTTTTGATTATGGCCATTTTTGCAGAAGTAAGATGGTATCACATTGTGGTTTGATTTGCATTTCCCTGATCATTAGCAATGTTGAGCATTTTTAATATGTCTGTTGGCCATTTGTATATTTTCTTTTTGCGAACTGTCTATTCATGTCCTTAGCCCATTTTTTGATGGATTTGTTTGTTTTATTCTTGCTGATTTGTTTGAGTTCCTTGTAGATTCTGGATATTAGTCCTTTGGCAGATGTATAGATTGTGAAGACTTTCTCTCACTCTGTGGGTGGTCTGTTTACTGATTGTTTATTTTGCTGTGCAGAAACTTTTTAATTAAGTCACATCTATTTATTTTTGTTTGTGCTGTATTTTCTTTTGTGTTCTTGGACATGAAGTCTTTGCCTAAGCCAATGTCTAGAAGTGTTTTTCTGATGTTATCTTCTAGAAATTATATGGTTTCAAGTCTTATATTTAAGTCATTGATCCATACTCACTTGATTTTTGTATGAGGTGATAGATGAGGATCCAGTTTCTTTCTTCTATTGGATACTGGCTTTCCAATTATCCCAGCACCATTTGTTGAATAGGGCATTCTTTCCCTACCTTACGTTTTGTTTGCTTTGCCAAACATCAGTTGGATGTATGTATCTGGCATTATTTGTGGGTTCTCTATTGTTTCATTGGTCTATTTGCATATTTTTATACCAGTATAATGCTGTTTTGGTGACAATGACCTATAGTATAGGTTGATGTCAGGTAATGTGATGCCTCCAGATTTCTTCTTTTTGCTTAGTCTTGAAGATGGAGTGCTCTAAACTCTTTTTATGAGGCCAGCTTTACCCTCATACTAAAGTTAGACAAGAACATGAAATCAGGCCAATAACTCTGATGTGTATGGATGCAAAAAACTTCAACAAAATCCTAGGAAACCCAATTCAACAGCACATTAAAAGAATCATTCATCGTGATTAAGTGGGACTTATCCTTGAGATGAAAAAGTGGTGCAACATACACAAATCAATAAACATGATACACCACATTAATATAATGAAAGATTAAAATCACATGATTATCTCAATAGATGCAGAGAAAGCATTTGACAAAATACAATGTATTTTTATAATTAAAAAAGACACTTATCAACCACTTAAGCACAAAAGAAAAGCACCTCAACATAATAAAGGCAATGTAGGACAAACCCACAATAAACATCATACTTACCAATGGAAAGGTGACAGCTTTTCTTTAAGATTAGGAACAAGACAAGAATGTCCACCCTTGCCACTTCTATTAACAACAATATTCAAAGTCATAGCCAGAGCAATTAGAGAAGCTAAAGGAAAAAAAGGATCCAAATTGGAAAGAAAGAAGTCAACTTATCTCTCTTTTCAGATGGCATGAGCTCATATGTAGAAAATCCTAAAGATTCCATCAAAATTGTTAGAATTAATAAACTAATTTAGTAAAGTTGTAGAATACTAAACAAATATGCAAAATTAGTTGTGTTGCTGTACACTAACAATAAACCACCTGAAAAAGAGACCTTAAGAAAAGAATCCCATTTATCATCAAAAAGAATAAAATACTTAGGAATAAATTTAACCAAGGAAGTGAAAGATATGTATACTAAACAATGAGACCCTGATAAAAGAAAGAAGACACAAATAAATGAAAAGACATCCCATGTTCATGGATTGATTAAGTTAATATTGTTAAAATGTTCATACTATCCAAAGTGATCTATAGGTTCAATGCAATTCTTATCAAAATTCCAATGTCACTCCTCACAGAAATAGAAAAAAAGCCACTACAATTTGTATGGGACCAGAAAAGACCCCAAATGGCCAAAGCAATCTGCAATTAAAAAAAACAAAAAACAAAAAACAAAAAAAAAACAAAGCGGGAGGTAGCACACTACCTGGTTTCAAAGTTCACCACAAAGCTATAGTAATCAAAACAGTATGGTACTGGCATAAAAGCATTCACATAGGCCAATGGAACAGAATAGATAGCCCAAAAATAAACTTACACATATGTGGTTGATAATCTTTGAAACAGAAACCAAGAATACACAACAGGGAAAGGATAGGGTCTTCAACAAATGGTACTAGGAAAATTGGATATCTTCAGGCAAATGAATGAATTTGGATCCTTATCATACACTATACACAAAAATTACCTCCAAATGAATTGAAAAATTAAATAAATGTAAGACCAGAAACTGTAAAACTCCTAGAAGGAAACATAGAGAGAAAGCTCCTTGACATTACTCTTGGCAATAATTTTTTTGGATATGATTCCCAAAGCACAGACAATGAAAACAGAAGCCAACAAGGGAACTATATCAACTAAAAATCTTCTGCATACCAAAGAAAACAACCAATAAAATGAGAAGACAACTTACAGAATGGGAGGAAACATTTAAAAACAATATATCTGACAAGGGGTTAATATCCAAAATACATAAATAACATATACAACTCAATAGCAAAAAATCATATAATCCAATTTAAATATAAGCAATATACTTGAATAGAAATTTTTCAAAAGAGCACGTACAAATGCCCAATAGGTATATGAAAAGGTGCTCAACACCACTAATCATCACAAAAATGCAAATCAAAACCACAATGAGAATCACCTTACACTTGTTAGGATGGCTATTATTAAAAAACACAAGAGATAGCAAGTGTTGGTAAAGATGTAGAATAATGTGAACTGTTGTACACTGTTAGTAGAAATATAAATTTGTACCATTTTCCATTATGGAAAATGGTAGGGAGATTCCTTAAAAATTAAAACCGGAACTACCAAAAAGGTAAGTGAGAGCCCTTCAACAGCCCACATTCCCACTGTGGACTCCCATAGCTACAATCCTAGCTATGAGAAAGTCCCTCAACCATCTTTGAGCCCTGAAATTAACAAATGGAGCTGCCAGGAGATTACACAATCTAACTGTGATGGCACAGTTAGCGAGAAGGAGCCCATCCTAGGTCCCACACATTCCCTGAAACCTAAGCAGCTACAGCAAAGAGCCATTTTAGAGTCCTACCCATAACAGACTGCACACTGTCCTGGAGCCCAGCAGCACCAGGGCTGAGGAAAAAGAGAAGCACAACTAAGAACCCAAAAGCAAAAGCAACAAAAGCAAAATAGATAAATGGGATGTAATTAAACTAAAAGGCTTCTGTGCAGCAGAAAAAATAATCAGCAGAGTAAACAGACAAACCATAGAGTGGGAGAAAATATTTGCAAAGTATACATCTAATGAAGAACTAATATCCAGAATCTACAAGGAACTCAAACAGATCAGCAAGAAAAAAACCAAACAAGTAATTCCATCAAAAACTGGGCAAAGGACATGAATAGATGATTCACAAAAGAAGATATACAAACAATGAACAAACATATGAAAATATGCTCACCATCACTAGTTATCAGAGAAATGCAAATTAAAACCACAATGAGATACCACCTTACTCTTGCAAGAATGGCCATAGTTAAAAATAAAAAATTTAGTAGACATTGGTATGAATATGTTGAAAAGGGAACACTTTCACAGTACTGATGGGAATGTAACTAGTAAAACCACCGTGGAAAACAGTATGGAGATTCCTTAAAGAACTAAAAGTAGAACTATCATCTGATCCAGCAACACCACTAACGGGTATCTTCCCAAAGGAAAAGATGTCATCATATAAAAAGACGCATGCACATACATGTTTATAGGAGCACAAATCGTAATTGGAAATATATGGAACCAACTTAAATGCCCATTAACCGAGTGGATAAAGAAAATTCCATATACACCATGGAATACTACTCAGATGTAAAATGGAACAAAACAATGGCCTTTGCAGCAACTTGGATGGAGTTGGAGGCCATTAGTCTAGGTGAAGTAACTCAGGAACAGAAAACCAAATGTCATATATTAGTGGAGGCTGTGGTGAAGTTTTGCTGGGGATTGGAATGCCATGTAGGCCAGTCTTTTGGTCCCACTGGTGTCAATGGCAGGCTGAGCATCTCTGTTTTGGGGCCCTAGAGTGATGTACACTGGTACTGGTATTAGCAGGTCCAGGCAGAAAATATCATAAATGGGAGCTAAACTATAAGGATGCAAAAGCAGAAGAATGATATAATAGACTTTGGGGATTCAGGGGGAAGCCTGTGAAGGGAATGAGGGATAAAATACTATATATTGGGTACAGTGTATGTACATGGCTCAGGTGATGGATCCACCAAAATCTCAGAAATCACAACTAAAGAATTTATCCATGTAACCAAAAACCACCTGTTCCCACAAAACTGTTGAATTAAAAATATATGTATACAAACAAGGCCAGCTTCACAGACATGCAATCTATGCACATGGCTTCGTGTTCAGAACTTAGTATAATGATCTGCTGTTGCCATTTTGAAATTCTAAACAATTTTTGCACACAGAGACTTCTACTTTCATTTTGCACTGGGCTCTGCAAATTATATTGCTGATCCCACACATGTGTATGCATGCACACATGCACACGCACGTGCACACACACACACATTTACAATTATGAAATATTAAACCATATTCTTAAGCCTTATAATACTCCTAACATCCAACAATTCAGTGTTTCCCGAAATTAAAAGAAATCAAGGAGAAAAAAAAAAAAACATGGCACATGTATACATATGTAACAAACCTGCACATTGTGCACATGTACCCTAGAACTTAAAGTATAATTTTAAAAAAAAGAGAGAGAGAAGTACACACCGATGCCCCCAGGGTTGCATGAGCAACCACAGGTCACTGCAGCTGCGGCTAAGGCATGACTGAGGCAGGGTTACTACAGCAGGGACTTAAGCATGAACACTACCAGAGCTGAGTTATAAGTGATGTGGTTGTTCCCCACCCACCAGCAGACCTGCCTTCCCTAATAACAGGGCAAGATTACAGCCACTGCCACCCTTGAGCTGAGCATTATTCAGATGGGCTGGGGATTACCCCACTTTTCCCTATTATGGCTGGCACCTACACACTTCATCAGAAGGCCTGAGGATAAGACCACCTGGTCTAGCTGTGCAAGTCCGCAACTCTCCACTGCCACCCCAAGCCAGAGCACACAGTTTGGAGGCCAGGGATATTCCCAAACCAGTCCACCATTATTGGTACCTTAACACCCCCACAAAGGGCCCTGAAGTTAGTACTATCCACTTGGTCACCACATCCTCAGCTGGCACCTACTTGCATGTGCCACCCGCTGGCCTGGAGACTGACCCATCTAGCCCACTGTAACCACTGCCCACACCAGCATACACAACTGTCAAGACACAGAGGGTCATCTTGCCCCTGCCAGTGCCCATGTCACACCAGCTGCCCAGGGGCCTGAGAACCCACCCATCTGCCCAGCCCGCTGCCGCCACTACTGGCATCTGAGTATACCACCTGGAGGTCCAAGAATTAGCCTGCCTGGACCTGCTAACACCGGTACCAGTGTACACCACCCTAGGGCCCCATGGTGTGGTAGTGGTACACCATGCTCAGCTGGCCACTACCACCACTGGGGCCAAAAAACTGGCCTACATGGCATTCCAGTCCCCAGCAAGACTTCACCACAGCCTCCACTAATAACTGCACCCTGAGATACCGAAAAAAATCAGATACCACTGTTGCTGTTTACAGCTGAAGAAATGATGCAGAGATTACACTACTGCAGCAAGAATTACAGCCAAAGTGCCCTACCCCACCGGCACTATAGATAAATTATCTTCAGGAAAAAATCTTTCCATATATAAACAAATTCAAAAAGTAGAAAAGTAGAAGAAATGACTATCACACTAGATGCACAAATATCAATATAAGGACACAGGAAACATGAAAAAGCAAGGAAATGCGATACCTCCACAGGAACACGATAACTCTCCAGCAACAGATCACAACTGAAAAGAAATTCATGAGATCCTGAAAAAAGAATTCAGATTATTAATTCAAAAGAAGCTCAGTGAGATACAGGAAAATTCTGAAAAAGAAATCAGAAAAAAAAATTCAGAATATGAATGAGAAATTTACCAAAGAGACAGATATCATTTAAAAGACCCCAGATATTCTGGAACTGAATAATTTATTGAATGAAATACAAGCTTCAACAATAGACTAAATCAAGAAGAAGAAAGAATCTGAGAACTTAAATCACATCTTTTTAAATAAGCCAGTAAGAAAAAAAAGGAAAAAATAATTAGAAGAATGAGTAAAGCCTTCCTGACATATAGAACACCATAAAGCAACCAAATATTCAAATCATCAGGGTACTAGAGGGTGAAGAGAAAATAAATGGTTTAGAAAACTTATTTGACAAAATAGTACATGAAAGCTTCCAAGTCTAGAAAGAGATTAGGACAGCCATATACAAAGAGCCTAGCAATCCCCAAACAGATAGAATAAAAAAGCTCTTCTTCACAGTACATAAAGATATCTAAAGTCAATGACAAAGAAAGAATTCTTAAAACAGCAAGAGAAAAGTGTGTAGTCACCTATAAAAGAATCTTCATTAAATTAACAATGGATTTCTCAGCAAAAACCTTACAGGCTAGGAGAGAATGGGATGATATGTTTAAAGTGCTGAAAGAAGAAAACTGCCAGTCAAAGATACTATATCCAGCATAATTATCCTTCATAGATGAAGGAGAAATAAAGTATTTCCCATACAAGCAGAAGCTGAGAAAATTTATTACCACTAAACCAGCCCTACAAGAAATTCTCAAAGGAGTACTAAACCCGGAAGCAAAAGGATGATATTTACTATCATGAAAACACACAAAATTACAAAACACATTGGTAAGGCCAACACGCAAATGAAGAAGAGAAAGGATTCAAATCATCACTACAGAAAACCACCAAACCACGATGACAAACATAAGAGAAAAAGAAAGGATCAAAGAAGATAGGAAACAATCAGAAAATAATTAACAATATGAAGACAGGAACAAAACCTCGCATATCAATAATAACTTTGAAAGTAAATGAATTAAATTCTCCACTCAAAATATATAGACTGGCTGAAAGATTGTTTTTTTTAAATGGCTGGGTGCCGTGGCTCATGCCTGTAGTCTTAACGTTTTAAGAAGCCGAGGTGAGAGGATTACTTGAGCCCAGGAGTTTAAGACCAACATGGGCAACATAGTGAGTCCCTATCTCTACAAAAAAGTAAATATTAAATATTAGCCAAGCATGGTGGCATGTGCCTGTAGTCCCAGCTGGTTGGGAGGCTGAGGTGGAAGGATTGTTTGAGCATAGAAAGTCAAGGCTGCAATGAGCCATAATTTTGCCACTTCACTCCAGCCTGAGTAACAGAGTGAGGCCCTGTCAAAAATAAAAAATAAGAAAGATTCAACTGTATGCTGCCTATAAGAAACACATTTTACCTATAGAAACACATACAGACTGAAAATGAAGAGATGGAAACAGATATTTCATGCAAATTAAAACCAAAAGCAAGCAGGAGTAGCTATGCTGATATCACATACATGATATTTTAAGTCAAAAACAGTTTTTAAAAAAGACAAAGTCCATTACATAACAATAAAGGGATTGATCCAAGGAGAAGGATATAACAATTTTAAATATATATGCAGCCAACACTAGAGCAACCAGATTCATAAGGCAAATATTACTAGATCTAAACAGAGAGATAGACTTTAATACAATAATAACAGGGGATTTTTAACACCCGCTGGACTTTAGACAAAATGGACCTAACACACATTTACAGAACACTTTATCCAACAACTGCAGAATGCACATTGTTCTTATCAGCACATGAAGCACTCTCCAGAAAAAAGCCTATGTTAGACAACAAAAAAGCTCAATAAATTTTTAAAAATCAAAATCATATCAAGTATCTTCTCAGACCACAGTGGACTAAAACTTGAAATAAATATTAAAGCAATTTTGGAAAAAATTCAAATACATAAAAAAAAAAAATGACATGCTCCTGAACAACCATTAGGTCAATAAAGAAATTGAGCTATAAATCAAACCATATCTTGAAACACATGAAAATGGATACACAACATACCAAAACTTGTGGGATACAGCAAAAGCAATACTTAGAGGGAAGTTTATAGCAATAAACACCTAGATCAAAAAATAGGAAGGTCTCAAATAAGCAATCTAACAAGGTGCCTCAAAGAACTTGAAAAGCAAGAATAAACCAAACCCAAAAGTAGCAGAAAAAGAGAAATATTAAAGATTAAGGCAGAAGTAAATGAAATAGAGCTGTAAAATAAAAAGAATCAGCAAAACAAAACATTGATTCTTCAAAAATATAAACAAAATCAATAAACCACCAGCTAGACTAACCATGAGAAGAAGGAAACCCAAATAAACAAAATCAGAAATGAAGAAGGAGGCATTACAACTGATACCACAGAAATACAGAAGATTATCAGAGACTATTATGAATAACTATTACGAACAACTGGAAAACCTAGAGGAAATGAATAAATTCCAGAAAACATTAAACCTACCGACACTGAATCAGGAAAAAATTAAAAACTTGAATAATAATGAGTAGCAATATTAACACAGTAATAAAAAGTCTCCCAAAAAGGAAAAGCCCAAGACTGAATACATTCACTGCCAAATTCTACCAAACATATAACGAACTAATATCTATGCTCCTCTATCTATTCCAAACCATTGAAGAGGAGAGAATTCTCCCTAACTCATTCTATGGCACCAGCATTAATCTGATACCAAAACCAGACAAGAACACACACACACACACACACACACACACACACACACACACTCTATAGGCCAATACCCCTGCTGAACATAAACACAGGAATCCTCAGCAAAATACTAGCAAACTGAGTTCAACAGCACATCAAAAAGATAATACACCATGATCAAGTGGGATTTATATCAGGGATGCAAGAATGTTTTAACATACAGAAATCAGTAAATATTATATATCACATCAACAGGATGAAGGACAAAAACCATATAATCATCTCAATAGACACAGAAAAATATTTTATGTAATTGGATATCCTTTCATGAGAAAAACTCTCAACAAACTAGGTATAGGGGGATTACATCTCAAAATAATAAAGGACATATATGACAAATTCACAGCTAAGATTATACTGAATGGGTTAAAATTGAGAGCCTTTCCTCTAAGAATTGGGACAAGACAAGGATACCCACTTTCACTACTCCTATTCAACATAGTACTGAATAGTATAGCCAGTGCAATCAGGTAAGAAAAAGAAATAAAAGGGATCCAAATTGGAAAAGAGGAACTCAAATTGTCCCTTTTTGTAGATGACATAATCTCTTTTTTTCCAACTTTTATTTTAAGTTCTGGGGTACATGTACAGGATGTGCAGGTTTGTTACATAGGTAAATGTGTGCCATAGTGGTTTGGTGCACAGATCATCCCATCACCCACATAGCTAATAAACCCAGCATTTATTAGCTATGATGCTTTTCCTCCTCCCACCCCCGACCCTCCGACAGGCCCTGGTGTGTGTTGTTTCCCATCCCCCATGTGTCCATGTGTTCTCATTATTCAGCTCCCACTTATAAGTGAGAACATGTGGTATTTGATTTTCTGTTCCTGTATTAGTTTACTAAGGATAATGGACTCCAGCTCAATCTATGTCCCTGCGAAGGACATGATCTTTTTCCTTTAATGGCTGCATAGTATTCCGTGATGTTTTTGTAGCATGTTTTCTTTATCTAGTCTATCATTGATGGGCATTTTGGTTGACTGCAGATGGCGTGATCTTATATTTGGAAAAGCCAAAAGACTCCCTCCATCAAAAATCTTTTAGATCTGATAAGCAAATTCAGTAAAGTTGGAGCATGCAAAATCAATGTACAAAAATCAGTAGTGTTTTTATATACCAGCAATCAAATAGCCAAAAGAAACAAGAAGGCAATCCATTTACAGTAGCTACAAAAAAATACCTAGGAATAAATTTAAGGAGGTGAAATATCTCTACAAGGAGGACTACAAAACACTGATGAAAGAAGTTGAAGAGGACACAAACAAATGGAAAGGCATCCCATACTCCTGAATCAAAAGAATTAATATCATTTAAATGGCCATATAGCCCAAAGCAATATACAGGCTCAATGTGATCACTATCAAACACCATTACCATTTTTCACAGAAATAGAAAAAAAATCCTAAAATTTATATGGAACCAAAAAAACAAAAGAAAGAAAGAAAGAAAAAAAAAGCCAGAATAGCCAAAGCAATCCGGAGCAGAAAAAACAAAGCTGGAGGCTTCACACTTCCTAACTTCAAAATATACTATAAGAGTAAAGTAACCAAACCAGCATGCTATTGGTATAAAAACAGACACATAGACCAATGGAACAGAATAGAGAATCCAGAAATAAATCCACATATTTACAGCCAACTAATTTTTGACAAGATGCCAAGAACATACACTGGAGAAAGGACACCATCTTCAATAAATGGTGCTGGGAAAACTGGATATCCATAGGCAGAAGAATGAAACTGGACCTCTACCTCTCACTATATACAAAAATCAACGCAAGATGGACTAAAGACTTACATGTAAGACTTGAAACTATAAAATTATTAGTAGAAAACACAGTGAAAACACTTCCAGACATTGGTCTAAACAAATATTTTATGGCTAAGACCTCAAAAGCATAGACAACTAAAACATCACACACCGGGGCCTATCATGGGGAGGGGGGAGGGGGGAGGGATTGCATTGGGAGTTATACCTGATGTAAATGACGAGTTGATGGGTGCAGCAGACCAACATGGCACAAGTATACATATGTAACAAACCTGCACGTTATGCACATGTACCCTACAACTTAAAGTATAATAATAATAAATAAATTTAAAAAAATAAAAATAAAAAAAATAAAAAAAAAACAGAAATAGACAAATTGAACTATATGCAACTAAGAGCCTTCTGAACAGCAAAGGAAACAATTGACAAAGTGAAGAGACAACATGTTATGTGCAAACTATTCATCTGATAAGGGACTAATACCTAGAATATACAATAATATACAAACAACTCAACAATAACAAAGCAAAACAAATATTTCATTAAAATGTGGAAAAATAACATGAATAGACAATTCTCAAAAGAAGACCTAAAAATGAACAGCAGGTATATGAAAAAACGCTCACTATCACTAATCATCAGGGAAATGCAAATCAAAACCACAATAAGGTATCATTTTACCCCAATTCGAATGGTTATTATTAAAAAGACAAAAAAAAAAAAAAAAAAAAAAACAGATGCTGGCAAGCATGCGGAGAAAAGGGAACTAACTCTACAGTGTTTGGGGAATGTAAATTAACACAACCACTATAGAAAACAGTAAGGAGATTTCCCAAAAAAGAAAAAAAAATGGAACTACCATATGATTTAGTAGCCCACTGCTGGATATCTATCCAACGAAAAGAAAATCAGTATATCAAAGTGATACCTGTACTTACATGTTTATTACAGCACTATTCACAATAAAAATAGTATGGAATCAACCTGTGTCCATCAACAAATTGATAAAGAAAATGTGCTATATACACACAATGGAATACTATTCGGCTATAAAAAAAAATGAAATCATGTCATTGCAGAAACACGGATGGAACTGGAGGTCATTATGTTAAGTGAAATAACTCAGGCACAGAAAGACAAGTACTGCATGTTCCTACTCATATCTGGACTCGAAAAACTTTATTTCATGAAGACAGAGAATAGAATGATAGATACTAGAGGCTAGGAAGGGTGTTAAGGTAGGAGGAGAAAATGAAGAGAAGTTGGTGAATGGGTACAGGCTTACTGTTAGATAGAAGATTGTAATGTTCAAAAGCAGACAAGGGTGACTATAGTTAGCAACAGTATATTACATATTTCAAAGTAGCTAGCAGGGAAAACTCAAGATGTTAACATACGAAAATGATAAATACTCAAGGTAATGGATGCTCCAAACTCACTGATTTGATCATTAGACATATATACACATAAAAAATACTCACATGTACTCCATAAATATGTAAAATATTGTATAACTATAAAGAAAAATATATATACATAGATAAAAACTATAATTGAATTTTAAAAATAAAATTAACAGAACTGCTATATGATTTAGCAATCCCCCTTCTGGTTATATACCCAAAGGAAATGAAATCAGTATGTCAAGGAGATATCTACACCCCTATGTTTATTGCAGCATTATTCACAATAGTCAAGACATGGAATCAAACTAAATATCTGTTAATAGATGAATGGAGATAGAAAATATAGTACTATATATTTATATGCAATAGAATGTTGCTCACTCGTAAAAAGAAGGAAACCTTGCCATTTTTATGAAATGAATGAACCTGGAGGGTGTTAACGCTAAGTGAAATAAGCAAGACACAGGAAGAGAAATACTATACAATCTCACTTATATGTGGAATCTAACAAAGACAAACTCATAGAAGCAGAAAAGAAAATAGTGGTAGCAGGGGACAGAGGCATAGGGAGTGGAGAGATGTTGGTCAAAGGGTACAAAATTTAAGTTATGTGGGATGAATAAGTTCTGGAGAACTAATGAATGACAAGGTGACTACAGTTGATAATATTGTATTGTATTCTTTAAGTTTGCTAACAGAATAAATCTTAAGTGTTCTCACCACCACCACCATCACCACCACCACACACACACACACACACACATACACACACAGAGAGAGAGAGAGAGAGAGAGAGAGAGAGACTGAGAGACTGAGAGAAAAGATAACTATGTGAGGTGATTAGTTTGATTGTGGTAATAATTTCACAATGTATATGTACATCAAAGCATTATGTTGTACACGTTAAATATATGCAAGTTTTTGGTTATTTATACCTCAATAAATCTAGGTGTGGGAAGAGAATTGTAGTATCGAGGCAATACTACCTTGGGGATGGGGTAGAAGAAGGGGATTTAGGAATGAAGTTATTGTTAACTTATCAATCTTTTCATTCTAAGCAGTAGAGCAGTATTCTTCATGGTTATCTTGTCCCTGGCTTATCTGTCTGGTTTTGTTGTTCATCATTCTCCAAGAGTGTACCAAGTTCCCACTTGCCGTTGGCCCCCAAACCCTTTTTCCATCTTCCTGTGAACTCTCTCCTAGCATCTGCTCCTGTCTGGCTGCTGCTTATTCTTTAGGTCATATCTTAAGACGAGTTTGCCAGAGTTCCAATCACTCCTTTTGTACTCTTCACACCTTTACTCATTTTTATCATCCACCAAGTCCTAAAGGCTTTTGAATTTGTGAACCCCAAGACCAACATAGGGGTTAAACTAAATGATGTCCTGGGGTCCTTTGTGTACAATTTAGGGAAGATTTGACGAAAGCTTTGCAGTATGGTACTCCATCTGATTTGGCTTCTTGGCTTTTTGACTAAGACAAAGAGACCCAAAAACTAGTTTGAGGTTTTTTGGTTTTTTTGTTTTTGTTTGTTCTTGTTATTGTTTTGTTGTTATCCCTGACATTTTCGGGGGTAATGAACAGCTTTGCTTTACATTAGAGAAAATGTTGAATTCTGTTCTGTCATTTTAGATTCTAAATAATAAAGGTACATATGTAGTATTTTCTGCTTCATAAGTTTCCTCTAAAAAGCTCTATTAAGTCCTAGATTGTAGATGAAATAGTCCTGGGCACTGCTAAAAAGGAATAGATAGGGAATTGCCAGAAAAAAATGGTATGTAAATAATTCAGCTATGGAAATCTATCTATTTATCTACCTATGTATCTATCTGTCTTTATCTATCTTTACTATACAGACAAATATTTATAATACCTGTACAAAGTACCAATTTAAGCAAAATTTCTGCCCTGTTTATGGCACGCATAATTCTCAGGCCACAGACTCAAGCATGCAAAATAATTTTTTGCCATAATTCAACATATTTTCTATCCCTAACCCCATTCTCATAGATGGAAGAAAGTCAATTTCAGTCGATTCAGTTTTAGGTCACTACTGGGTCTTTCAGTTGATCGGAATCCCTAGGTCTGCATATATGTCCCAGGTGCCTAGAGAGAGTGAGAGTCAAGGTATCAAGAGAGTAGTGGGGAGTGTCCCATATTTGATTGTCATCTCTTCATCTGGGCACTTGAGGAGTCATCCCAGATGCTGACAAGCTACTTCCATATCCTTAAAGATCACTGCTGCATTTTCCTCATAAAGCCTTAGGAGGCCTTGCCAGGCCTTCCAGCTTTCTCTGCCATGCCTGCACCTCTCTCAACCATGCTGTTCCTCTTCTTCCTTCTCCATACTCAACCCCTACTCCTGGGAGCGCTCAAAAGTTATCTGCAGTTGCCTCAGGCACATCTCCCTGCAGATACCTCATGCAGCCTTTTCTCTCCTCTTTGTCCAGGCCAGGCTGGGTTACAAGTTGGTCAAGAATGGTCACATAGCCATGGAAATGTCTTGACATATTCTTACAGGACAGGAAAGACATTTCAAAAATATGTCATTGTGAGAAGGTTCTGAGGTTGATATGAAATAACCCAATATAAACGATACTGAACAAAGTAAGGGATTAAGGTGAAACTTTGAAGAAGCTGAAGGAGATGGGCTCAGCCAAAGGATTTACACAGAAGAGCTAATGCTCTTGACAATGATCTCTAATAAAAGATGCTGCCAGGGTGTCTTATTTAGAGTGGAGGAAACATGGTACATGCTACTATTTCTAGAAATGTTGAAACATAAGTAGACTTAAATGTTATCAGATCACCTACTGGTCTCAAACAGCAGAAAGTATCCTAAAACCCCAGATGTTTGGCTCATTTGCTATACATAATATAGAATTCTCATCCGCTCCTTGGTTTAGAGGTGTGATACCATTTTACCTGCCCAGTTTTTAGGTCTGAATTTAGATAAGTGTTTTCGAATAATAGAAGGCAAACACCATGTATTAGTCCATTCTCACACTGCTATGAGGAAATACCAAAGACTGGGTAAGTTGTAAAGAAATGACATTTAATTGACTCCTATTTCTGCAGGGATGGGGAGGTCTCAGAAATTTTACAACCATGGCAAAAGGGAAGCAAGTGTCCTTCTTCACATGGTGGTAACAAAGAGAATGAGAGGGGAAACCAAGCAAAGGGGGAAGCCCCTTATAAAATCATCAAATCTTGTGAGAACTTACTATCATGAGAATAGCATGGAGCGGACCACCTTCATGATTCAATTACTTCCCACTGGGTCTTTTCCATGACACACGGAGATTGTGGGAACTACAATTCAAGATGACATTTGGATGGGGACATAGCCAAACCATATCACACCACTTCTTAAGTGATATGTTTTTGCCCATTTTCTAAAATAGTTTTTCTGGCTCTAAAAGTAAATACTTTCATTGTAGAATATTTGAAAAATATACACAACTCATAAAGAATAAAATGAAATCACTGATAATTCCATCAATCAGAGATAAGCACAGTTAACATTTTGATTCTGTAGTTGCAGTCCTTTTCTCTACACAAACATGTAAATTTCTTATTACAAAAATGTGGTGATACCTCACATACTATTTTCTAACACAGTCTTCCCCTTCAATTTATTGTGAACATTTTCCAAATTGTTAACAACTCCTAGAAAATAATCCTTGGTGGTTGCTTCAGATTCAAGTATGTTTATATACCATAATCCATTAATCCAGTTCCCTATGGTCTAACATTTAAGTTGTTTTCAATTTTTTGCTATTACCAAAAGCACAGCTTTCTTTAAAAATAGTAAGGAATAAATTGCTATTGCAATTACCACTGAATGTTTTTTAGAACACTACACAAATCAGTTTTAGAGAGTGAAGAATCCAGAAAGAAAGGATCACTTTGGTAACAGTGTTGAGAATTTTTAGAGGCTGTTTAAATAAAGGTTAAGATGACTTCAAGAAAGAAGTTCTAATCACGAATGGGACAGATGACTGGCATTTGAGCAAAGAGTATAAGAGAAAGCAGAACTACATACAGAAATGTTGAAAATGAATGTGAGGAAAATTAAAGAACAAGGCAATATAGAGTGCAAAGCTGAGATCTTAAAATTATTGTTTAAGAAGCAATTTTGTTGTCTTTAATGGCAAACCAGTCAGGTGCTAAAAGCGTCAAAGGTTCACGAAACAGTCTGATGCAGAAAGCTTGTAGACAAAGATTGTGTGGCCTCCTTGCTTACAGCTGTGCACTGAGTTTTAGCATCAAGCCAGTCCAGTTAACATACTGACTTGTGATATTTACAGACATGAAATTGTACTTACATATATAAAGACACAAAATTATACCTGCATATAATCTAAGGTAGACAAAAACAGTGCAAGTCTGCAAAATTCTATCCATATCCAAAGTGTCTCTGGGAAGTCCAGTCCCTGGTGATTTATTTGTCCTACCTCATAAGTAACATCATTTTGAAATGATTTTTAAACCAAATGATTTTCTTCAACTTGAAATAGAAACATGTGAGGACATAAAGTTAAAAAAAAAAAAATTGAGTCAGAAAGTGTTTTTCTCCGTATTCACCACATTCAGAATTACTTAGAGAGACCATGGGTACTTTCAAAGAAAAAGTATGGTTATGATTCCCCAAGACTCTTCCCTTGTTCTAAGTGCAACCCAAGCAATAGCCCATTAGGGAAAGCTCTGACTCTAACCTTCAATTTGTGTCATGAAAGATGGTGCTAAAATTTTTTCACCCTTTAGATCTTCTCAGAGAGGTACTCACAGTTGGGCAAATGAAAGTGTTTGTGACATTAAAAGGCAGCAGTGTGTCCTGGCCTACAGTTTGTATCACAAGTGACAGGTCTGAATTGCCTTCTACTCAGGCAAGCAAAAGAGAAAGTTAAAAAAGAAGTTCAAGGATTAAGTTTCCATGTGTGTCTCCATTCACAACAGATGGCCTCCACACGGACAAGCTTTACGCATTTGGTGATCTCCAGATGGGCAAATAAAATGCCATTTTGATCTTATTGTAAATATGGGAGGGAGGTTGTTACAAGCTTTCAATCAAACAGAAAGGAAAATGAATTTCCTCCAGGCAGGGACCTTAAGATAAAAGAATAAACATTAAGGCAGTATAAGGATTCTACATGTAAATATACTAGTCTTTTCTGAAGCTTAAAGTTTAGTTTGTTGCAAGTTCAATTTATTGTTAAATTTGTTGCAAGCCTTAGAGAAATTGTTGAACAATTTTGATAGGTTATACATATGATATATTCAAGAAAAATCTTGTATTCAATTTTTGGTAAGTCCTGTGAAATTCAATAGGCATTGGGGGAAAAAAAACCCTATTATAATAGTTTCATTGAGTTTCATACTTAATTTTATAATTATCTTCCTATTTAAAGCACACATCCTTAAAATTATGTTTTTTTTAATCTCTACTAAGCAGTCAGTTTTTCTTCAAAATGTATCCTTTCTTTTTCATTTTCACAACTAAAACCACATCCATATCATCCGGCGCCCCTTTGATTTATGCAATACTGCATGCAGTTGATGTTTTGCCTTTGATTTGGTGTTTCATTCTG
Source organism: Theropithecus gelada (assembly GCF_003255815.1). Taxonomy (NCBI): domain Eukaryota; kingdom Metazoa; phylum Chordata; class Mammalia; order Primates; family Cercopithecidae; genus Theropithecus; species Theropithecus gelada. The sequence goes on along the minus strand of NC_037671.1, from coordinate 83,361,173 downwards.
CTTCCCCACCTGAGCCAGTCTATTCAATATTCTTCTCAATTATGTGACACCCCCTCCATCGTGTACACGCACACACACACACATGCCCACACACACACAAACACACATCTAAAAATATATAATTTCAGTAGCTACCCCATGACTGAAGTTAGAACTCTGACTACAGCAAGGACATTTAATTATCAATTTGGAAAAATACTTGCCTGTGTAAACTTAATTCTGAAAAGCAATTGCTCTGCTTTGAAAATAGGACAATGATAATACACACATGGGTAATATGTAGTTACTCTAGTGATGGATATACTAAAAGCCCTGACTTCACCACTATAGACATCAATGTAACAAAACTATACTTGTATCCAACATATTGATACAAATAGAAAAATTCATCGTAATACACACTATTTTGATTCCATAATTATGATTAAATATCACAGACTTTGCATTTCACACTAGAACACCAAACTTTGCCAACACACTCATATGGAAATATTTAATTAATGCCTGTATCTTTAAAGCAAACAACCTAGCCCAGTACTAAGCATACGGTCAACTCTTAGTTAATAATGATGGAAAGATTTTTTTTTTAAATCGATGAATGTCTGAATTTTTAAAAAATCCAGTAGCCTTTGATAGCTACAGTTTAGCGTATTGAAGTGAGGCCCAGATACAATACTCAGAATAGTGTAGTGAGGAGCAGCACTGCCTATTGCTCATCACCACAGGCCCTGAAGTCCAAAAGACCTGGGCCCTAATTCTGGGTTCTAAACTCTCACACATTAGCTTTTACCCTGGGAAGTTACTTGCCCTTTCCAAGCTTTAGTTTCCACATAAATTGAGTAGGCAAAATAGTAGTAGATACAACACAATAGGTTGTATGGGGATTAAATCAAATGGTATATGTAAAGCTCTCTGTGCATTTTAGCTACGTCTCTTCTGCACAGCTATGACCATGTTCCGCATCAGTACACGTTTTCTTGATAAACTCCTAGAAGAAAGGGCTCTGGCTATGCCATTTAGGACAATGTTGAGCAAAACATCTCTTAGGTACTTTATTATGCCTTTGGTTTATTGTGACGATAAAAATTCTATTGCCACGTTCCCCCCCAACCTTAATCCTCTATTTCAACTGCATCAAAAATCTTATCCTTCCAATAAATCCTGCTATTTTACACCTCCCTGATTTCACCCTGTTCTCTCACCTATAACACCATTCTCTTTCCCAGAAGTTCGAGGAACTAGCAAGTCACCCAATGGTTTTCTAGTTAGCCGTGATGTATGTAAAGGTCACCTGGCTCTGACACCTGTTCCCTCACCCATCACCAGACTGATGTGGCTGCTTTTGATTGTCTGCACCTTTGTCTTCTTACTTTATCACCCAGTAGTACTCCTTTCTAGTAATCACACCTTCATCCAAAAAGGCCAACTGTTCCTGGAAGACAAGAATGACCCTTCACTCAAGAGTGTAGAAGAGACTATGGCCATAAGACCACTGAACACAACTAAGAAAATAGCCTGGGATTTCACCCAGGTGGGTGCCTACCACCTCAGCTATATTGTGATCCATGTCCTTGAGGCATGATTGGATCTGTAAACCCCGACAAACTTCTAATGCTTGGAATTTCTGCTCCAACCTACTGAGAATCTACTGTTGTAACTGCACTTGAGATTTATATTACTCCCTGCTTTACTTCCCCCACAGGGCTTTTGTTTATCTGAATCTTTTCATTTGATCTTGCTTTATGATACACTGGCAGCTCCTTATGTAGTATTTCAATAGAAGAGGTGTCTGCCTGATCATCTGCTAGAAAAGGGGCTCTTTAAAATACCTAGGTCAGTCATGGTGGTTCACACCTGTAATCCCAGCACTTTGGGAGGTCAAGGTGGGAGGATCACTTGAGCCCAGAAGTTGAAGAGCAGCCTGGGCAGCATAGTGAGACCTTGTCTCTACAAAAAGCAAACAAAAATTAGCCAGGCATAGTGATGCATGCCTGTAGTCCCAGCTATTTGGGAGGTTAAGGTGGGAGGATCGCTTGAGCCTGAGACGTTGAGGCTGCAGTGAGCTGAGATTGAGTCTTTGCACTCCAGCCTGGGTGACAGAGCGAGACTTTGTCTCAAATAAAATAAAATAAAGTAAGTCTACTTGGGCATAAAAAATTAAGATTCATAAAACACTTAAAAACATACCTTCGTTTATTGACCATTCAGCATTTTAAAGATAATGTCTTTAAAATACTTGAAAAGGAATATATTAAAGGAGTTTATGGCAGAATATAGTGAAAGAAGCACAAACTTGGAGTCAAACTGAGCTCTTATAAGCTATGTGAGCTCTTCATCTGTTTCTTTGCCTGTTTAAAAAAAGGTAAGCATATCTGCCTACCTACAGTGTAGAATTGTGATATGGATGGAGTGAGATAATTCAGGTATGTAAGGTACCTGTTGCAATATGTGAGTCATTAGTAAGGACCCAATTCTTTACTCATACCCTCCTTTCTGCCTGCTCTACCTCTCTTCTCTGAGTTAGAGGATAGCAGATGAGAAGGCAGTTATGTATGCCTAGCATCTCCCTGGAATAGGCATTCTTGACTCACAGTTCAAATTTACTTGCAGAATGCAGAGATGATGACATTGTCAGCACTCAGAGGAAGGGTAATAATGGGTTCATTCTAGCAAATTCTAGCTAAGCCAAAATAATATGCCATGACTGTCTGATAGAGAAAGTTGCTTTTTTCTCCCTTGCAGGTCTGACCAACGAAAAAAAAAAAGTGAGAATTTTTTAAAGGTGAATTGAAAAAGACCTGTGAGGAATGGCAAGGAATTTCAAGCAGAGCATTGCAGTGTCAGAAGACAGAATAACTAAAGAACACTGCATGCCAAGAACGGTAGATGCAGCTGCTTCCAGAAGGGGCTAGGCTTCTTTCTTCTTTTCTCTTTGTGTTTTATCCTTCTCCCTCCAAGTTATCTCCACATGGCCCTCACTTATTGAAAGTGTATGACAGGTTTGAGTTCTAATTTTATACCACAGAGCCTGCCCCACACCTTGCTGGGGTTTTCTTTCTCCAGTTATCACCTGAAATGGTTTCTTATTCTTCTTATTATTATTGTTCTTATGCCCCTCAAATCAGTTGATTATCTTACAATGAGCACTTTTTCCACAAAAGCTGAAGTCTCTAAATGCTGGATCTTTACAGAGTCAAAGCATCTTTCAACTCCGTACGTGGTTTAGTTTAGTGTTCAGAAGTGAGTTTATGAAAGGCAAGAAGGCTTTTTATATGAAAACTTGCGATGTGTTTCTCTCTGTTGCTGTCTCATTTTCCCCCAGCTATAGGTGCCCGCAATAGCTGACAGTCATGCAAAATCATACTTTGAGCAAAATTTGCTCCTGATTCTATAGAAATCTCAGATGGACAAATCATCAACTTCTCATATATTTATCTGAATATTTAACCTTGTCACCTAGAATTTCTGTGAATTCTAGAATATTTAAATAAAAGTGGTTTCTTGTCAATGAAAGAAGTTTGCATTAAAAGCTCAAAATATTGCTGTCTAGATATGTCCTCTACTTCTCCCTGATAATAACAGATAAGACTCAAATGGATTTCCCTGTAAATTTACTTTATTATGTTTAATATACTAAAATTTATAATGCAGATGTTTAGTTTTTGGAAGGAGAAAAATGACAGTTCTTGGCAATTTTTGTCTTTCTACAAATACAAATGACTGTGGAATCATCTCTGGGTTCTCTGGTCTTAAAGACATATACATGCTAAGTTTATAATTTCATGATTTCTCCATAGAATTATGCACTATTCTAGAACCTAGATCTCAATGGATGCCTCTGTGAATTAAAATGCCAAACTCTTCATCAGTTTTCATGATCAAGAGAAAACAAATAGATTATTTTGACATTTTAGCAATATATTAAAAGAGAAAGACTGATCTCATAAACTCTGTGGTCTGGTCCTGGCTGATGTAATTATGCCAGGAGTCCCCTGTAAAAGTAATTAGGGAAGTTGAAAAAGTGAGCACTCCCCAGATGTGATCTTACCAGTGGCCTTAATATATGACATCAATGAGTTAAATGAGGAAACTACCAGAGGCCAAACATCTAGGTTTTAAGTTTCAGACAAGGTTTTTGCTTGTGTTCACCTCAGGAAATGAATATTGCATTCATAAATTGTTGTTCTTATCCAGGAGATGAACCATAGCAGTTTCATTTAGCCCTAGAGTATTAAATTTCTTTAACACTTTGCCACATTAGAATATGTTTTCCATCTGAATCTGATGATGCAATATTTGAAGGGAGAAATAGTTAGCCAAGTGACATTCCATAACAAGCCATAAAAGTTTATGATGCACATAGTAGGATAATTGGCACAACAGGAACTGAATACTTCCTTATGGATAATATTTGATAAGATATGGCATGTATAACAATCATAACATTTCAATCAACCAATGATGGCTACTTTAGAATGCATTTATTTTATTGTTTCCATAATGAATTTTACAGTGCCAGAATTGGTTCTACTCTACTAGAAAGATGAAAAAAAGAACTATATTCTTTTTCCTCCTACATGTATTTTCCATTGTAATATTTTGCTTGTGCATTTTATTCTTTCCTCCCACTCCCTATTAGATTGTTTCACCACAAGCTGTTGACAAATGATTTGCTGAAACCCAAAGCTAGTGGACAGAAATGTATTTTTCTGGTTGAGTCAGCATTCTTTTGGTAAAGTCCTTTTACAATATTAATTAAATCATTCATAGACAGTGTCCTTTCTCCCAGTTTCCAGATTTTCTAAACCTTACACCTGTTTTTCTTTGGGTTTTGTGCTATATCAGCTTATAAATCATCCTATATTTCCCAGTATAGTTTCTTATGAAATAACACTTTTTCCCTTCAACCAAACTTTCACCCAACTGTTTTCAATAGTGGCAGTCAGGCCTGAAGTTGTCAATCAAAGAACAGCTTATCAGTCTGAGCTTTTTCTTTTTAAGCTTTTACTCAGTGACTTTTGAGACCTGTCAACACCCAGTTGATTTTAACCCTAACAATAAAGTCACACTCTATCTCCCACATAGAAGCTTTAAGATTAAATTCTGATGTCATATACGTCATATTTACATAGTTAAAACTCATAACAAGCAACCCACAGGCAATAGGATGTAATAACCATGCAACAGAGCCATTTCCTGTCCCCCTTTTTCTCTCACACTATGTTTTGTGCAGCTTATTGGATGTGAATGTTATGAAAATGAAAATCGTCTGGGAGAAACCTGCTGGCCAGGTCTGAGGTTTAGAATAATTCAACTGGAGGAGTATATAGAGTTGTAAATGCTTGGCCACCTCCTACATTATAAAATAGGAACACTTTCAGCATTCCTTTCATTTCCAGAAAAAGGAAAAATGAGAGGCCACAATTACATGCACTAACAGCTGATTTTTAATGTCTTTAATTCTTCTAGTAGTAAAGGAAAATGACTAACTTGGAGTCAGAAAACTTGAAACTCCAAAAGTTTTACAGTTTTTGTTTTTCAACACAAGACACTTATTTCAAATGCATTGCAAGGTGAACTTTAACCACAGATGCGATTTGAGAGTCAAATCTATTGTGGCGCTTTAAACAGCCAGTTTAGGGAGTTAAGCATTTTCTTCACAATCATTTTAGAGCTGGAAATAATGTCATTTTAAAGGAAGAAAATGAAAACCACTGTCTGTGATTTAATTTGAAGTCTCTATCATATCAAAAGATTAGACTTGAAGTAAAAATATTGACAAGAAAATAAGCCTCCAATGGAAGGGTATTATATACCATGATGTGGGCACTATTTTGTAGTTTCATTATTTAAAGGGTAGCAAAATGGAATCATTCTCTTCCATTTTTGGAAAACCTTCTGTATACTTAAAGCCTAAAATACCATTTCAAAATAAGTTTTTATTTCTTCTGGGACTGATGTTTCTTACTATTCAGGCTAAAAGATGTACACTTTATTTAACAACCAGATTTTATCCCAATGTTAGAAAACATTTGCATTGCCTTTCTATAATATCTGAAAGGTGCAGTCATATTCCTCATGTAAAATGACATTAAGAAAAACTCAATAGAATTAATATTTTCATAGTTTTAATTGTCTGGAAACAAAATAAAGCAAGTAGAAAGACTATACTAGTTCTCTTCATGGAGTCTCAAATTCCGCAGTTTCCACACAAAAATAATGCTATTTCAATATTGTTTTTATTATCCAAACTACGTAGGAAGCCAATTTTTGGACTCACTGATTTGTTCAAGCAAACAAAATAGGACTCTTAAAAGTATATAAGCTTTCTTAAAGTCCAAGCAATGAAAATCCTTTTATTTGTGAGCAAAGGATGCATTTATATATCCTCTCTCTCTCTCTTGCTCTGTCTCTCTCTCCCCATGTATGTGTGCATATGTGTGTGTGCATATGTGTGTGTGTGTGTGTGTTACATCACATACTTATGGAATTCAGGAAAGGACTTCTCCATCTGGACCTCCATGCTTTCTCCTCACTAGTCCACCACTAGGTCTCAGGGTCCACTAACAGAATTCATTCCTCCTTATTAGATATTTTATCTCTAATAGTTCACAGTTCAAAGGAAAATAATCCTAACATAACAGTTTGTGAACTATTTGTGAACTATTCCCACATCCATGAGTTTTGGGGGTCACTGTTCTAGGTACTGGGGGGAACATCAGGAGCACTAAATCTCCTACCTACTAGGAAATGAGAGACCAATAGATCTCATTAAAAACAAGGAGAGAGAGAAAGGATGGTTATAATAAAAGGAGCTAAAGAGGAGTTCCCAAGATATAGAGAAGGGAATCAAAACAGAAAACCAGAAGATGGCAAAAGCGAAGTTCTTTGCAGTTTTTAGTAGTTCTTCCTTTTTCAGAGGAAAGCTTTGTGGAATAAACAAAATCAGTCATGCCAGTGAATAACTTTTAACTGCAAAAATATCTGACATTGTAACCCAACCATTTTCTATATGAGGAAAGAACTATTATTAAATATTCTATAGAGTTGCAAACTTTTCCATAACATTTAAAGAAACTTAAGTTATTAATACAATTGCTGTGAAAACATAAAACTGAGACATACCTCCATATTAAAAAAAAAGTTACCATCTTGTCTTTTCCTAAATCTTTTACTTCTTTGCTAAAGTAAACTAAGGTTGAAGAAAGTTTAAAATAGTTTCTCAGAACTATAAGTCCTGTTGAATGTAAGCCACTTAGAAAAGGGTAATTGGTCAAAAATTATTGATCTCCGTCAGCTGGTATCAAATATAAGACTAGATTCAACTCCTTGAGTCTTTGATAGCAATTACAGATGAGATGCTTTGGAGTTTGTGTTTAATTCAGTGGACTGTACGGTATATTGGACAGATCTCAATATGTTCATGAAATCACAAATGGAGTTGGAAATCTTAGGAAATAAACCAAAGAGATCATCCTCTATGAGGTATAACTATAAAGTAATAGAATTAATTTTTAATCAACATTGAAGAATTTATACATGCAAATTGAATATTGTCCCTTTAAAAACAATGATGTTGCAGACACTACACTCATCTAATTGTTGCTGTCAGAAACTGAGGCAAGGTCTTTCTTTGGAAATGGAAACACCTCTTCTTGGCCGGACACAGTGGCTTACACCTAGCTACTTGGGAAGTTGAGTTGGGAGGATGCCTTGAGCCCTCGAGTTCAGGCAGTGAGCTATAATTATGCCACTGCATTCCAGCCTGGGTGACAGAACTGTCTCTATAAGTGGGAACCAAATATTGGGCACACATGGGCATAAACATAGGAACAATGGACACTGAGGACTAGTCAAATGGGGAAGGAGGTAGGGGAGCATGGTTTGAAAAACTGCCTATTGGGTACTATGTTCACTACCTAGGTGATGGAATCCATATCCCAAACCATGGTATTGTACAATATTCCCGTGTTAACAAACCTGCACATGTACCCCTTATGTCTAAAATAAAAGTTGAAAGTTTTAAATAAATAAATGTAATAGAAAACCTCTTCTTCTGAGGATAAATCTGACATTTTTTAATGAATGAAGTTGTACAGCCCCAATTCTGGTGACCAGAGTAAGTGAACTGAAGGGTAGAATGTTGAGCAAAATTCAATGGAACCATAAACAAATGAAATTTTTAAATAAAATTTGCATTGTTATGCATAATAAAAGTAACTAACACAAAATTCTACTAAGTGCCACTGTTCTGATCATTTGACAACCACAATTTCAAGCCATGCTAGCACAACACTGTGATGCAAGTTGCATCATCACTATTTTGAAGTTAAAAATACTGAGGCAAATAGGAGGGAAAATACAGCTAGTAAGTGGCAAAACCAAGGATTTAAGCCTGGGAAGTCACTCTCCAAAGTCCTTGCTTTTAACCATAATCCTAATTTAACTCTAAGGCTGGTTTTAAAGAGAAGTCCTAGTCAAGTTTTGATGTAGTGCCATAGGCTGTTAGATTTAACATTTTATTCACTACCAGCTCTCAACCTTCACAATGTAATAATTTGCAATTATTCTAAGGCTTGGATTTTAATCTTTTTGGCTAGCTTGCCAAAGCCTATCACATAACCAGTGACTGAGCCTTTACTCACCATCTAGCCAGCCCATTTCAGTACAGCTCTGAGACAATTGTGGAGAATTTTATACCACAATGCCCTCTGAATTTGAGGATTCGAACATTCTCAACATACAGTGTCTGCAAATGTCAGAGTCTCTTGTAGGTACACAAAATTCCATCATGGCAACTTTCCATGGCAGCATTTATTGAGATATTACAAATTTAGGGTGTTTTGAAATACTCAAAAGAATGGGGAATCAGAGCAAGGGCAAGAGTACCTGTTATGACTTTGGGTAACTTAGTTGATTTCTCTGAGTCTTAGTTTCTTCATCTGTAAAACAGGGGTTTCATCATCACAGGGTGTGTGAGAATTGAGTAAAATATAATCTAATTTTGCACAGCAAAATTTGTAGCAATACACCTTTCATAAATATGAGTTCTTTTCCTTTTTCAGCAATATCCTTGGATTCCCCAACTGAAAAATTATCCTCCAAATTCATCGACTCAGCTTTCTAAGAGCATTCGGGAGTGTAATTTTAATACTGTAATTTAGAGGCACAGAGGAAGGCTATTTTTACTGGTCTTGTTCATGATTCACCCCTCCTATTTTATTTGCCTGAAGTTTAGTGCCTGCAGCGGGCACCAATTGGGCTCCAACTGATAGAGACAGCACGTGGGAGGAGGTGTGGAGTCTGACAAAGGGCTTGCAGCTGTTGAGAGAGCAATTGGACGAGGCAGCCAACACCAGAAGCATCTGGTAAAACCGACATTTTTTCAACAAATTGACATTTCTGTCATAAATGATAATTCCCAGGTTTCTTTTAACTACATAACTACATTTGGGGGAAAAAACTATTTTTAGTGGGAAAATGAGAAGATAGGTGTAGTTCCCCATCTGATTATGCCTTTCCATAGAGGAAGGGAGGGAGACCCTTTCTCTGGACACAATAAAGGCTAAGGAAGCCGAGCCTTTTTCAGCAGCACAGAGAAGGCATGAGAGGAAACATGAGAATTTTTTTTCTTTTCATGGGACCAAGGAAGCTTGAAAAGTTCACTAGGGTGAATCTCAGGAAAAACGACAGAAATTTTATTGGTGAAAAGTGTGAATCAAGATTATTAATCAAATATCATTCACTGATCATCAGGTGTCATCAAACAGATGTCCCAAGGGATCTCTGAGCTGGCAGTTTCAAACTTTGCCCACTTGTCCTTTCCCTAAATGCAGATCAAGTATCATCTTGGCCTTGAGAGGTGATTCCAGATGGAGAGACATGGAAGGAAGTAGGATCTAGAACAACTTGGAGTCATTACCCTTCTAAATATATTTTAGGTGGCTGGGGTGTTCACAGGAACAATGTGGTGATTTGGTTCACCCTAAATAATACTAAGATTTGACATCCAGGACTAACTGAAACCAAAACTTCCCAGCCCAGAATTTCTCTGGCCTAAGGATGATGCTCCCCTATCCAGACTGACCTACCACCACTCACAATCATTCTTTCGGGAAACATTTACTAAACACCTACTGTCTGCCAGGCATTGTTATTGCTGTTAGAAAGTTAAGAAGTAATTACAAAAGCAAACAAATAATTCCACCCAGCTGGAGTTTATATTCTGGTGATAGAGAGAGTAAACAAGGTACATTAATAAAATATATAGTATAGTATATGGTAGTAAGTGCAGGAAAGGGGAATAGAGAGTGAAAGCAGAAGCTTCAACTTAAACAGGGAAGGTGAGAGAGAGAGCCTCCCTGGGAAGCGTGGACTTGTTTCAGGCCAGGAAGGAAGGGAGGAAACCTGCAGGTAGCTGAGAGAAGCATATTCCAGGTAGAAGCATGTACAGGTGCAGGGGCTGGGCCAAGGTGTCCAGGGAGGGTTTCAGGAACAGAAGTGAGGTCAATGTGAAGCAAGCAACAGGGAAACTAATAGAGGAGGTCGGGGTAATGGAAGTGGGGACAAAGGTTATGAGGGCCTTTTGACTTTTACTTTGAGTGAGATGGAAACAGAACACCTACCATATTCCAGACATCAAATGAAGGGCTTTTTTACAAATATTCTCTCTAATGCTACCAAGCAGATGAAATTAGCTCCTTTATTAGACAAGGCAACTGCAACCAGAGCTCAGAATTAAGAACTTGCCAAAGACCATACAGCTATGAAATGAAAGAGCCAAGGATGCACACCAGTCCATACTGGCCAGAGCTTTAACCCAAACATACTGTGAGGCAGGTGAGAATCAGAAGCACTAGACAAAGTGTAACCTGCCCAGTTGTAGGTGTATTAGGCTGTTTTTGCATTGCTACAAAGAAATACCTGAGACTGGGTAATTTACAAAGAAAAGAGGTCTAATTGGCTCATGGCTCTGTAGGCTTTACAGGAAGCATGGTGTTGGCATCTGCTTGACTTCTAGGGAGGCCCCAGGAAGCTTACAATCATAACAGAAGGCGAATGGTGAGCAGGCATGTCAAATGGAGAAAGCAGAAGCAAGCAAGAAAGAGAGAGAGAGTGGGAGGGTGGGAAGGGAAGGTGTCACACACTTTTAGATGACTAGATCTTGTGTAAACTCAGATGGAGAGCTCACTTATCACCAAGGTGATGGCCCAAGTCATTCATGAGGGATCGCTCCATTAATCTAAACATTTCCCACAGGCCCCACCTTCAACACTGGGAATTGTAATTCAACATGAGATTTGGGCAGGGACAAATAGTTTAACTATATCAGTGGGGCTGCTTAAAAGTAGTCTTTGTGTAAAACAGTTGCCATAAAGTGTTGCCATATTTATGTCTCTCTTGGATCCCAAATCCCACCACTGTGGAACACTCTAAATTCAAGTTTTGGAAACAGGTACATATGTGAATCACTTGAAGAACTTTTTAAAATATAAATTTCAGATCCCTACCCCAAGCAACTGAATCAGGAAATTATGGCTCCTAAATCTTGTGATGATAAAACTGTTTTTTTGTTTTTTTTTTTTAACTGGATCCTCTGATAGAGATAAGTGTTAGGAAGAAGGCATTCTGGCAATGAAACCACCGTAGGTATAAATCTCCAGAGTGTCCAGACTTTGACGCCAAGGAAGGAAACAAGATAAAAGCTTCAAGTGTGGTTTGCTTGGTTCAGTTAATTGATTTATTTTATTATGTTTATTTACTTTTACATTTTTGGACCATAGCTATTGAGTACTCAATAAATGTGCTTGGCTGACAGTTTTTGAAATAACCTTTTTTGTGGTCCACTTTACTGCTTTTAATAAATGCAACACTTTACCTGTTAAAAATAAAAATTCAAAGCCAAGGAAAACAATTGGTTTAAGCCACTATAAAGTTTCTCCTACGCTCTCCTGTCCCTGTATTTTCACCATGTTCATAAACAAGAAGTAAATTCTGCTTTCTCAAGAAGTAATGAAATAATCTCCGAAGGAACGTCATGGATAGCAATTATTTTAAAAATCCTCATCAATGTACATCTATATTTTTATCTTTTCTCATGATCATGAGATGGTTTTGCTTTCTGAATTACTGAAATGCTGTTTACTTTGGCTGGACTTATTTGCTTATGCTACCACATGAGCCACAGGTAAATTGTCATTATTGTTCAAATAGGGGAAAGGTAGAAACCAGGGCTTTGACCATTTGCTCTTTCCAGTCTCACTGTGGAAGAACCCTCAGAACATGCATGCCCTGAAGCTGTCATAACCCTCACCCTGCCTCACCACTCCTTCTGCAGCGCAATGACCCAAGAATAAATGAACGGTCTCTAATATAAACCAAGTCCCACCACAAACTATGGCAGAATGAAAGAGCAGTTCTTTTGTTTTTGTTGTTGTTTTTTTCTTTGTTATACAGATTTGTAACTGTAAGATCACATTCTACTGCTTGAAACAAGGCAGAGCAAACATTACATAATCCCTGCTGATTGAAGAGCAATGAATATTTAGTTTTCAAAATCACTTCCAGATAACAATTCCCACTTAAATCATCTTAAGTGTTTTAATATGTCTTAATCAGAAATGGCTGAGATAAAAGTGACACTTTTCTACTGGGGGGAGTTTTAGTTTATAGAAATTATCTCAGTTAAATAGTCATAAAAGTTATAGTCTGAAAATAAACAGCCTACCAACAGTCTTAAGTATACATGGTGCAGATTTGTGACACAACACACAGTTCTGTTCCCCTTGCAGTTAGGCAGAGTATGTACTTAGGTCTGGTTGATGGGTTAGGCAGTTAGGCAGAGTATGTACTTAGGTCTGGTTGATTGCCTGGAAGGCAATCAGACTTATAGTAGACTTTGCACAGATGAAAAATAAAATCCTGCTGTATGAAGCCACTGAGATTTAGGCACTGTCTGTTTTTGCACCACACTGTAACCCAGCCTAGCCTGACTAATACAGTATGTACTAGAGAAAAAATGCTTAATCATGCCAACGTGCCAATATCAAAATAACTCCTTATACAGGATTCACCAACAGACATTCTGTCCATTTGGGTCCTATCTACTCTGTTTTTTGCATGACTTTTTCTGTTTTGTATCCACGTATTATAGCCAAGCATTTAGAATATTTTTTAATTCTCATTGTCATATCTAAAGAAAGTTCAAGTTCATTTTACAGATATTAGAGTTACAAAAATGTTGGATCTTTTTGGTCTCTTATTCCTTGATCCCTATATCACTACTAATCTATTTTTTCTCTGTGCTCATATGACCATCTCTTTCCACAGCATATTCAATAGTTAAGGACACAGGTTTTAGAATCAAGCAGACCCAGGTTTAAGCCACTCACTATTAGCTGTTTCTGTTTCAGTTTTCTCAGTGCAGAACAACAACGACTGGAGAGCCAACCTCATGACTTGTGTTTTGTTTTTAAGATTAACCAGACAATTATACTTAAGGCATTTAGCCTAATACCGTGTCTGAATAAATGTTTCTTCAAGTGAACTAAAGAGGAAGTGAACTAATATTTGCTGAGCAGAGCTTGCCACTTTACATGAATTAACCCACTTAAAACTCACAGCAACCCTGCAAGGTAGGTTTCATCCCCATTTTATGTATAACTCAGAGAGGTTAACAAATTTGACCAAGCTCACAAAAGCAGTTGGAGGTAGAGCTGTGGGTGGAGCCATAGCTGTTTGTTGCCAAGTCCACTGCTCCTTTCTCTACACCGGGCTGTCTTCTCAGTGGCACATCAATTAAAAGGGAAATTTTCTGGGCACATGTGTTTAAAAAGTGCTAAAAGGCAAAAACTAAAAATTGTTATTAAAAAAATCACGGACAGTGACTAGACAGAAGTTTAAAACATGTATTGTGTATTAATATTTAAAATATATTTTTAGTTATATTCAAAAATAAGCCAAGTTTACATAATCAAGTCAGGTTTATTGACATTTTTTTCTTTCTTTAATTTCTTAGCTCCCCAATCGAGTCTCCAATGACTTTTTGTTCATAAAAGTGGTTAGTTAGGTTAAAGCTGTGCAGAGAAATTTATTAAGTCAGTGGAACTGATATTTTTCTCTTTATGAATATCATTTTAATACAATTAATACAAATTTAAAATTTTTCCAGTCAATACCTTTTGCTGAAAACATGAAGAGAAATAAATATCTACATATCTACTACTATTCTTTCTTTCTTTCTCTCTTTCTCTCTCTCTCTCCCTCCCTCCCTCTTTCCTTTGCACCCTCTCTCCCTTCCTCCCTTCCTTTCTACAGGTGTTATATTTTGCTTTTATAGATTTCATTTGAGACCCTTCCCATCACCTAAAGAATTTCTTTAATAATGAATATAACCTTCAAAGTCCTCACCCGAAAGATCACCAGAAACCAAAGTATAGGAAAAATTAACCACCGATGGCAAGTACACTATTTATCTTCAAATTTTGAATGTGTTTGATTTTAAATGACCTCAACCTGTACCTGTGCACTTATTTTTCAGTGTAGTTGGTCATAGTGAATTATTTCTGAAACAGCAACACAAACAGCACCTCCACGTATGTATGAAAACTGCAAATAAAGAGCTGCTAATTGTAATTTGAGGTAATTTTTTTAAGTGGCCAGTCCTGGTGATTTTTTATGACTCCTAAATGGATTTCAGTCTGACATGGCTTGGAAATCAAGGTGATAAACAATACATCTAATTTCTGTGTTAATATTTTACACACGCTTAAATTTGGGGTTTCATATAATTAAAATTATATCTTTAAATAAATAAATACTTGACCCCAAGGCAACTGCCAATGCAATGCCATCCCCTATGGGAAGAAAGGCATGGTACCCAGGCAGCTAGAGGAGCACCTTTCTCCACTTCTTCCAGCAGCCTGCTCCATTTCTTGAACCAGAGAAATAAAGAATGTACCTTTTGCAACAAAGATTTACTTTGTTTCTTTCCATAAGTGGTACATATATTTTAGCTTTCAAAATAATCTCTTTTCTGGAACAAAAACAATCTTCCTTTTAAATTTATGACCTCCTTTAAAGGGCTTGATTGTCAAACTGAAAGTTAGTTAATGTCTTGGCTTCAGTAGAATTTGATTAAAGCTGAAAGATATAAGAGTTACAAAATCAGAAGAAATACAAAAATGGCATGGGATTTTTAACCTAAATCGCAGCAAGTATCTGGAAAGTAGGGTTTTCCAGAAATAATCAAATGGCAGTTATTCTTTATGTAATATATTTAAAGTGTTTTATAATCACCATGCACCAGCAGAAAAATTATTTTTAAGTTAAAAAAGGGCAAGAGGATATAGTATATGTACCATTGTTGGTTAAAAAAAACCTCATGGGATCATGTTTTGTAAAAAATATTCATTAAATGGACCACTTTAAACATACCCTTAAAAACATTATAGATGTCTATACTTTACAGGTAAATACCATATTATCTTAAAAGGTAAAAGCTAAAATTTAATTGAGAACTAATTGAAGAGTTGAGACATTTGGGATGCGGGGAGATTTAATGAAGCTATTTAAAGTTTAGAAAAATGCATCAAATTAAAAACAACCCTCAATTTAGACTGCAACACAAAACACCCACAGACCTCAGGAAATCACCAGCCTCATTCACCTTGACCTTTGGCCTCTCACACATTCTAACATTCAGCTTTCTTCCTTCTGTCCATCTGCTTGAACCATTAGTAAAGTTCTTTTGCAACAGCTCGCACAAGTAAGCCAGCTGTCATCGGAGCATATTTAAACTCTGCCTCTTAGTTTCCACTGAATCATGTGTTTGCCCATAGGTCTCATTAAATACAGGGAAGGGCAGTAGTGCAGTTTCAAAATGCTCTGGGGAAACAAACAATCTATATAAAAGGGTGGCCCAAAGGCCTTGGACTAATTTGCTTACTTACTTTTTTAATTTTCAATCTACAGAGAAGTTTTCTGTAGAGAAACAAGACAAATGGAAAAATGTATGCAAGCTAAATCTATAGCAAAAGAGATAACAGGTACATTAACAAAAGAAGAAAGGAAATATTTTCTTTAACAATCAGTTCCTTTAAAAATCTGCTTAAAAACAAAAACAAACACTCTTGCTTGTGCTCCCATTGCTTGATTTGATTTAGGAAACACATACATTGTTCGTGATAATTTCCTGATCTTACCACCAAGAGCCCAGTAGAAACAGAAATTCAAGAAAATGTTAGATGCAAAGTCAGAATTGACAAACCTACTGTTCAGAGGTTAATTGAACTGTCTTTAGTGAAGCCAAAGAAAGAAAATGAAAATGCATCCACCTCCATATGTGGAAAGAGTTAAAACAATGGACTTCCAAGTGAACAGGATATGAAATGTAAAGGTCCATTCTAAGAAGTAAGGCCAGGAAGCAATTAACACCAGGTAAACCAGGCAAATTAGAGTGGATATCAGGGCATTTAGGGTTCCATTTTTCATGGCCTCAATGTAGATATTTTGGCTGGTCTCCTAAATACCTTTCATTTTCACTGCCATGTGTCTGCTGAGACGAAGGTCAGCCTGTAAAATCAATCACGATAAATACTAACCAGGGCACACTCTGCTAAAGCCAGCCCATCAACAGAATGATCCGAAACACAAATCAACTAGCAAGGCTAAGGAGTTTCACTTGTGTATCACTGGAACCGCCTTTATATTTGCATTTCAACCAATGTAGTCTATTTCAAAGGCAAAATTAACAGGAACATTTCCCGAGTCTTTCTGAAGCATGCACAGCTCTGATGGAGCAAGTCAGATCTCGCAGGCTCTCTCTGGATTTTGGTCTCTCCTTCCCACTCTTTGTCAAGCACACCTGTATACATACTGCACCTTCCATCCAATCACCAGATTGATACATGGGGATACAGGTTGATACATGATGATACTGGTTGATACAAAATAACATGTCATTAGTATGTTTATACAGACAGTCATTTTGCATAGCAATCTCTGTGCTACGGGCACACTTTAATTTGAATTCAGTTTATGGTTCTTCATTTTTGTATGCTATTTTTCTTGATTACTTAGGGGACAAACCTTCAATGAGAATTTTTAATAATCTTCAAGTGATGGGCAAAGGAGGGTTACCTATGACCCTTTCCTGACATTTATGCTTCTGCCCTTAAAACCTGCACCTTCTCTGGGAGTATGAGATAGCAGTAGAGAGAGGGCAATTACCCTCTTCTTCCTGGCCTTTCCCTCCTTCTGGGAGTCTGAATACACAAACCAGCAATGCCCAGTCTATATTTAAAAATAGAACTCTGATTCACAACCTGCAGCAACCTGTCCAACCCCTTTCTCTATAATGACAAACCAGGAAACCAGTCAGACTTGAAGGAGTCAGACGGCTATCTCTAGAAACACTTCAGGAAGCCAAATAATAACCTCTGTAATAACTGGCCCAAAATGGCCATGATTTGATTAATAATTGACATATTCCCTCATTTTTGTGCCTGATTCCAATTTTAAAACTTTAGTGAAAGCTAAATATGCACCCCTACCCACCACAGAGGATGCCCTATTTCTAGCTGACCGTGCCTACAGCTTCCCCAGGCCAACAGCCTCTGAACAAGGCACACCTAAAGATTCCCCTTTTTCCACTATAAGGCTTTCCCAGTCCTCTGCATGCCTTTGAATCTCTGCAAAAGTTGAAGTGGTAGTGGCTGACTCCCTTGCAATAGCAAACTCTTCTTATTTGTTTGGTGTTTGCTTATGTCCTCATTTCCAAGGAGAAGGGGCATCTAATCTGAGTATCTGATGTCTTGGCTAAAACAGTTTTCTAGTCGTTTTGGTAGTAACTGGAGTCATACAAAAACTGGTAAGATCTGCACTCATTTCCTTTTTCTTCCTGTAATTTCTGTGTATATCCTCCATCTGTCAAAATCCTAGAAAGGATGAGAAGGTTAGTGGCACCTTCTATGTCAACCCATTGACTTGTCATGGAGTTCATTGGGTATAGGTTCAGGCACTAGCATTTTGGGGCCAGAATATCCAATAGAGAGATCAAAGTGCTTTCACTTAGTATAAATACCTGTAGCACCACAGACTCAGTACCTAGCTTTATACAGTGGCTTTAACAGCTGGCTTTGGCTCCTGTAGGCTGAAGGGGTTTGTATTGTCATCGCAACTGATATTACAAGCTGCGACTACATTAGCAAAACTTGAATGCCTGAAGGGGCTAGGGCATGCTTAATTCCATAAAACGTTCGGGCCACCCATGTTTGAGATTTGGGAACTTTGAGTGGTCACTATCAAGTGTTTCATATAAAGGTGGAATTTGGTAACTCTTAGAGTGATCCTGTTATCCACAGGCTCCTGGGATATTCAATGCCCCACCCCACTGTGTATTCTCAAACTGGGGTAAGGTTATTCATGACATAAAGACTAGTTTATATTTTAAAAGAGGCATTTGAGACAACCTTTTTAACTTGCTGTTTCTCACCACAGGTCTCATCAGACCAAATTTGTTGAATCATATGAGAAAAACAGTGACTGGAACCTAAAGAAGAGGAAGATATCGGCCGGGTGCGGTGGCTCATACCTGCAATCCCAGCACTTTGGGAGGCCGAGGTGGGCGGATCTCGAGGTCAGTAGATCGAGACCATCCTGGCTAACACTGTGAAACCCCGTCTCTACTAAAAATACAAAAAATTAGCCAGGCGAGGTGGCAGGCGACTGTAGTCCCAGCTACTCGGGAGGCTGAGGCGGGAGAATGGAGTGAACCTGGGAGGCGGAGCTTGCAGTGAGCTGAGATTGCACCACTGCACTCCAGCCTAGGCGACAGAGCGAGACTCCGTCTCAAAAAAAAAAAAAAAAAAAAGAAAAGAAAACGAAGATATCCTGATTCATAAACACCTTTTGCCCTATATGTGGTAGGAAGAAACAAAATCATCTTAAGAAATGGTTTAATTTTTTTTTAAGCCTCTGTGGGGCACACTTGAATGGAGGGAAATAGAACCCCACAAAGGAAAGAAAGCAAGATGTTTCTGCTGACATTGAAAGAGAACAAGTTTCCCAACAACTTAAAATAAGATGAAAAGCAAAAATTAGGAAAAGAACAACATGGCAAAGGGCATATTACCCCTCAATGGACACCTGAGGACACAGTGTTCAGAATTACTAAAAGTGTTATCTCTAGGAACAATTCAGGAAGCCAAATTCAGGAAGTGTGAGAATCTGATAGGCAAAAATTATGAGAAGCCAGTTCAGGAAGTGTGAGAATTTGATAGACAAAAATTGAGGGACCCTATGGAACAAAGGTATTCCAGGGCATAAGGCTGTGGAAGCAGCCAACTAAAGCCCAGAGAAAAGAAGCCTAAGACCCTGCAGAGGATGAAGAACACAGAGGAAATATCAGTGTATGTGGAGAAGCCAGCCCTTTCTTTGACTAATGCCCAGAGAGGTGTCTGGTATACCATGGTCACAGGAATTGGTACTTTTGGTCACTAAACAGAAACTCTACTTGAGTCAACATTGATTTTCTTGGAACTCTAAAGGAAAATAAAAATTGAGTGGCTTTAAATATGTAAATTAGTATTATTAGAGCGCCTTGGGACTTGAATATGGAGGATGTCACCATTTTGTAGGAAGAGAGGAATATCTCCAAGGCATCTTTTGGATTAAAGATGCCCAAAACACAAGGAAGCTTGTTTTCATGCATATGACATGAATAGGGTCACACTTAACTTATTGATGGGCATTTCTCCCAAATGAAGTTGAATTTTCAGGTCATCAACTCCCAGAAGACTAAAACAGACTGACTTATTGATCCCAATATGACTGAAAGATTTTTTTTCTATTACTTTTTTCTTTTTGCTCTTGATTTTGTTTGGAAAATGCTCTTGCTGCAAGAGTCACATTGGCTTTAAATTGTGTAGTTATGGGTTTGCTGCTATATGTGTTTCATTACTACTTTGGAACTTTGAAAAAATCAAAAGTGAACAATGACAGAGTAGAATTAGTTCACCTCTAGAGATGCTGAAGGACTGGTATCTGTCATTCTACTGCCCCCTATTCTAATCCATACTGTAAATGCCAGAGGAACAAGGCATCTGAATGGGACTCCTCTTCATTCACACATTTAGCAAGCATTTATTGAACACATTCAAAGTGCCAGGAATTGTTCCAAATTCTGGAGCATAATGATGAGCAGAAACACAGTGCTTAGGGAGACTGACATTAGCCAAATAATCACCCAATGAATGTATGATTTTTCAATAGAAACAGGAGTTCTAAAGGGAAGAAACATTTGTAATGTGAGAGCTTTTATCAAAAGAACCTGCATCAGGGAAGGCTCTCCTGTGAAAATGCTATGAACTGCAATCTACAGGAAGAGTAGAATTTTAGTAGGGTTAAAGAGAGGAAGAACTTTTGAGACAAAAACTGTCACAGAAAGGGCCTGATATTCTAAGAAGATGAATTAAACCAGTGCAGGTGGAATGCAAAATGTGAGGTCGAAATGGTAAGAGATGAAACCAGAGAGATAAACATGGATAAAGTCATGTAGGACCTCAGGTGCCATGTTATAGACTTTAGTTTTTTTGTTGTTTTTTTTTTTTTTTTTTTTGTTTTTTGAGACGGAGTCTCGCTCTGTCGCCCAGGCTGGAGTGCAGTGGCAGGATCTCAGCTCACTGCAAGCTCCGCCTCCCAGGTTTACGCCATTCTCCTGCCTCAGCCTCCCGAGTAGCTGGGACTACAGGCGCCCACCACCTCGCCCGGCTAGTTTTTTGTATTTTTTAGTAGAGACGGGGTTTCACAGTGTTAGCCAGGATGGTCTCGATCTCCTGACCTCGTGATCCGCCCGTCTCGGCCTCCCAAAGTGCTGGGATTACAGGCTTGAGCCACCGCGCCCGGCCTAGACTTTAGTTTTTATCTTAAGAGCATTATAAAGTCATTGGAAAATTTTAAGCATTGAGGTGATGGGAACAGATTTGTTTCTGAAAAGTTTGCTCCAAAAACACAACAGACTGAAGGTGCAAGAAGTTAAGAAGCTGAAGGATAAATTTAAAGTAACTATTGGAATAGTACAGATGAGAAATGAAAGAATCTTGAGTTAGGGTGTTAAATGAAGATAAATTGATGAATTTTAGACATTTTATTATAAAGAAGTAATAATGGACAGGACTTGATTATGCACTAGAGGTTAGAGTATGGAAGGTATCCAAGACTGCTACTTGGTTTCTGACTTAACTAATTAAATGGATGAGCACGGGTGTAATTCACTGAGACAGGGAACACTGTACAAAGAGGGAGCGTGGAGGGAGGATCATAAATTCAACCTGAGTTTGAGGAACTTTTGAGATGTCTAAGCAGATACGCCAAGCAATCACAATATATGAGCCAGCAGCAGCTCAGATGAGAGGTTTCTGCTTGAGAAATAAATTTGCAACATTTGGTTGTATTATTCATAAGTCAGAAATCAAGCCATGGGTATAAATGATACTGCCTAAGGAAAAATCATATAGTGAAAGAAGGGAGCATAGAACAGAGGCTCATGGAACTTGAACATTTAATGTCTGGATGGGTAAGGATGAATGTTCCTTCAAGGTAACTGAGAAGGAGAGGCCAGAGAGGGAAGAGAAAAACCAAAGGAATATGGGCCCCAAACCTCTTAATGCTTGGTTTTAATGGTGTGAGGGTGTTTCTAGTAAAGAGGATGTTTTCGATAAAAAGTTGACTCCAATTTCAAATGTTTCTGATGGAGTGTGTGAGATGAGGATAGAAAACTGCCCTTTGGATTTAGTGATATGGAGTTCAATGGTGATTAGATAGAGAGGTTTTAATTTAAGAGGCCAGAAGGAGTCAGTTGAGAGGTGAGAAGTGACATAATTAGACAATGAATTTAGACTCCTTTTTCAAGAAATTTTAATACCAAGGGAAAGGGGCAGATAATTTGGGAACTAGAGAGGGTTGTGTGTGTGTATACATGCATGTGTGTTAATGGGAAGCTTCTCATAATTTCACCAGTCCCCATGAAAAGAAACTGTTGACTATACATAAGAGAGATAGGGTAATCAGCAGTTCAAGTCAGAAAGTGATTAACTCTAAGGCATGATCGGGGGAATTAAATGAATGGGTGAATGGATTAAGAGATGATAGGTAGGTAGGTAGATAGATAGATAGATAGATAGATAGATAGATAATACAGGAAATCAGAAAATGCTATAGATGTAGCCAAAGGTTTGGTATGTAAAGAAAGTTGGGAGAATCTCCCCACATGATGGCTTCCATTTTTCTGTAGATAAGGTAAACTTATCTGCAGAGAGGGAAGCATAGTCTGCTACTGGGCAAAATATAAAATTTTATATAAAATATACAATCAAAACAAAATACAAAGCTGAGAAGATGGGAATTTTTTTGGATGATGACTTACAGAAAAAGTGATTTCATTTTAAAACTTTTTGTTGTGTTATTTGAGTTCATTGGGGACATCTGAAGAGTTTTGATGGGTATCGTGACAGAACATAATTTGAAAGGGAGGTGCCACAGATGATGAATTTGGGGCCCTGGGTATAGGAGATTAACTAAGAATTATTGCTCTGATCCATTTTGAAGGCTTTGAGACAACAGCTGAATTGCCCATCTCATTGTCTTAGAACATAGAAAGAGTAGAGCTTGTAGAAGTGAACAGAATCATGTATATGGGCCAGGAGTTACCTCATAAACTGCTAACATTCTTTTTAACAGGACATAGTTTATTTTGAGCTTGACTAGAGGAAAAAGGGATTTAGGCAGTATATCAAGCTGTTCTTGCATTGCTATAAAGAAATACCTGAAACTGGGCAATTTATAAAAAGAGAGGTTTAGTTGGCTTACAGTACTGAAGGCTGTACAGGAAGCATAGCAGCATCTGCTTCTGGGGAGGCCTCAGGGAGCTTTTACTAATGGCAGAAGGCAAAGCAGGAGCAGACACTTCACATGGCAAAAGCAGGGGTAAGAAAAAGAGAGACAGTTGTGGGGAGGTGAGGTGCCACACACTTTTAAAAGACCAGATTTCGCAAGAACTCACTATGGCAAAAAAGCACCAAGGGGATGGTGCTAAACCATTTGATGTGGTTTGGTTCTGTGTCCCCACCCTAATCTTGGGTCAAATTTTAATTCCTAATGTTGGGGGAGGGACCGAGTGGGAGGTGACTGGATCATGGGGGCAGATTTTCCACTTGCTGTTCTCATGATAGTGACTGAGTTCTCACAATATCTGGCTGTTTAAAAGCGTGTAGCACTTCCCCTTTCACTCTTTCCTGCCACCATGTGAAAATGCACTTGCTTCACCTTTGCCTTACACCATGATTGTAAGTTTCCTGAGACATCCCAGCCATGCTTCCTATACAGCCTAGAGAGTCAATTAAACCTCTTTTTTTTCCGTAAATTACCCAGTCTCAGGGAGTTCATTATAGCAGTGTGAGAACAGACTAATACATCATCATTCATGAGACCCACCCCTATAATCCAATCACCTTCCACCAGGCACTATCTCTAATATTGGAAATTACAATTCAACACGAGATTTGGGCATGAACAAATATCCAAACTATATCAGGCAGAGTCAAGAAACTGGGAAAATATTTATGATCGTCTTGTATTTCTGCCTCAGCTGATAGAGGAGAGGATTTCTATCTTCTCTTTCAATGCAGGGAAGAGTTTGGGATGGGTTCTCTTTATTCTCTCCATGCTCACCTCTACTCACTGCTGCCCAGGAAGAGTGCCTTATCTTAGAGCTCCATGTCCACTGGGCCCCCTTTCAGTAGGCAGACTCCCTGAATATAACAGAAAAATGCACCTTGTTCTCTCTCTTTCTCTTTATCAGCTTCCCTACCTACAGCTGGGAAGTAAATCAGGAGGAGCTTGCACCAAAGATTCTTTAGTTTTTGGTTCAGCAGCAAGGTTATAGAATCCTCATTAGACTTCCTGGGGTCTATCAAAATTTTGTATTGGAGTATTAAGCAATTGCTCATATTTATATAATTAATCATTTTCTCCCCATTTGATTATCTTAGTGAGTTCCACTAGTCAGTGCTCCAAAGTGGTGAAACTTTATAGTCTATACTAAGAAATTCAATGGTAATTTCTCAGAATAAAGGTAAAAATACTGGAACTGGAAGGGACATTGGAAATCATCTAGTCCAAATTCCTCATTTTATGAGGAAACTGAGCCCAGAGAGATTACATGCTTTCCCAAGGCACAAAGTTAGTAAATGGCAAATATGAAATTAGTAGTAATTACATGAGGGATTTTACTATTGGACATACCTAAGTTTGGAACATGTCTTCATCCCTTAGTAGCTGCAGAATCTTGGCAAGTTGCTTAACCTCTCTGGTACTAATTTTCCTTTTTCTATAAAATGGGAATTAAAAACTTACCTGCTATGGTCTGCATGTTTGTGTCCCCTAGAATTTCATATGTTGAAATCCCAACCCTCAAGGTGGTGGTATTAGGAGGTGGGGCCTTGGGAGGTGATTAGGTCGTAAGCATGAAACCTGCATGAATGGGATTAGTGCCCTTATAAAAGAAACTGGACAGAGCTTCTTCACCCCTTCTATCATGTGACCACACAATGAGAAGGCATCCTCTGTGAACTTGAAAGTGGGCCCTCATCCCACACTGAATCTGTTGGCATCTTGATCCTGAACTTTCCAGCTTTTAGAACTATGAAAAATTCCTGTTGTTTATAAGCTATCCAGTTTATGATATTCTTTTATAGAACCCAAACAGACTAAAATACTACCTCACAATGTCACCACCATCTCCCAATTCTTACTGCAAATCCCATTCTACTGTACCATGTTGATTCACATGAGATTCACATGTCACTATAAGTTTCAGAGGGAGGGGTCAAATGACACTGTCACCAAAGAGGGCAAAATTATTTTCTTTTCAAATTAATTTCTTTGAATTTTGACTCTTTGTTCCCACATCTAAGAAGTAAAATGGAACTTAGATATAATATTGCACTATTTTTCTTTGGAGTAGATAAGGAGAATTAATTTGAGTGACTTTTCAAAGTCATTAAGGACAATCAACTACAAAGCCAAAACTAAACATCAAGTTCCCAAGCTAATACTTTTGCATTTTTTAACAGTACATATTTCGTTTTAGAATAGTTTTAAATGTATAAAAATATTGTAATGACTGTGCAGAGAATTTCCATATGTCACTTTCCCAGTTTCTCCTATTATTTCCATCTTACACTAGCATAGTACATTTGTCATAATTAATAAACCAATATTACTATATTAATTAAAGTGAATACTATATTCATATTTCCCTACTCTTTATCTAACATCTTTTTTTCTGTCCCAGGATCCCATCTAAGATACCATGTTACATAGACATTATGTCTCCTTAGGCTCCTTTTGGCTGTGACAGTTTCTTAGACTTTCCTTGTTTTTGATAACCTTGATGGTTTTGAGGAGTCTGGTCAGGCATTTCAAGAAAATTCCTCAACTTGGATTTATTTGATGTTTCTCTTATAATTTGACTGGGACTAGGTTTTTGAGAGAAAGGCCACAGCATTATTTTCAACACATCATATCCAGGATACATACACACACACTATTGATATTAGCATTGATCACTTAGCTGAGGTGGTGTTTATGTTGTTTTCCACTGAAAAGTTACTCTTCCCCCTCATCTTTATTATTGTACTCTTTAGAAAGAAGTCACTGTGTGATTTAGAGGAAAATGACAGATTTTCCTCTAAAAGGAGGCAGGACTAACTTGCAGCTCCCACTCAGATGGACAGAGCAGCGTATGGAGATTCACATCATGGACTTATGTTCCAAGAACTACTGCAGGAACATAGCAGGAAAGCAGAGAGAATCCACAGCCCCTTTGAAGGAAGTAGATTGCTGCTCCAGTTTCCTGGAGACAGCCGAAAACCTGTGAGTTCTCAAAGTGTGAAAAGATGATCGTTGGCCCCTGAGCACACATCCTCACTGGGGAACCTGAAGGTCCAGATCAAGGGAAAAGGATTTGACCTTACCTGGAGCTGACACTAACATAGAGAGCCAAGCAAAATACAGGGATAGAGGAAGCAGCAGGAAGAGCCCTGTGGCCGTCCCTGGGGAGGCCATTTCTGACTTAGTCTCACAGGGGTCCTTGGGGCGGGCTGCCAGTGGAATTAGGGAAAGACTACAGGGAGAAGGAAACTTGCAGCTGAACTTTGTAACAATTTTGACAAAACGCGAAGTTTCCTGGACAGAGCCCAAGGAAGGGGGCAAACCTGGAGTGCAGACATGGTACAGAAGCTGCGGCAGGCAAGGAGGTGAGAAACCTGAAAGCCCTGCTTGCTTTCTCAGCAGGGAGGCTTGTATTGTAGCTTGGGGCAAGTTCTCAGCCCCGCCCATCGCTGCCTGGAATAAACTCGGCACTGCTGGGTGTGCATGGTAGGAGTGAGACTGGCCTTTTGGGTTGCATGGGAGCTGGGTGAGGCCTGTAACTGCTGGCTCTCCCCAACTACCCTAGTGACCTGCATGATGAAGCAGAGGCAGCCATAATCCCCTTGGTAGCCTAAGTCCATTGGCCTGAGAATCCCACCCCAATCCTCCACAGCAGCCACAGAAAGTCCTACCCAAAGGCAGTGTCAGCTCAGACACACCTAACCCCACCCATGGTTTTTCTTTACCTACCCTGGTAGCTGAAGACAAAGGACAAACTCTCTAGGGAGCTCTGTGGCCCTGCCCACTGCCTGAGAAACTTAGCCAGGCAACTCTAGGGCAAGCTTGTACCCTCCCTACACTACCACAGTGTATGCTGTCTTGAAAGTGCCACCTCCTGGCTGGAGGCCAACCAACGTAAAATTAGTGTAATAAACAAAAATACAACCAAAGACCCTCATGTCACTCCCCTGGTATCTCCACTGGAGCAGGTGCTGATATCCATGGCTGGGAGACCTTAACATGGATCACATCACAGGACTCTTTGCAGACACTCTCCAGTACCAGCATGGAGCCCAGTAGCTCTGCTGGGCAGCAAGATCCAGAAGTGAAATAACAATCACTGCAGTTTGGCTCTCAGAAAGCCACATCCTTGAGCACCCACACCCAGGGAACACCCCGTGGGACAGAAAAATCTGAACAGCAATCCTTGAGCCCCAGATCTTCCCTCTGACATAGTCTATCCAAACAAGAAGGAACTAGAAAAATAATTTCGGTAATATGACAAAACAAAGATCTTTAACACCCCCCAAAGTCACACTAGCTCACCAGCAAGAGATCCAAACCAAGAAGAAATCTCTGAATTGCCAGAAAAAGAATTCAGAAGGTTAATTATTAGGTTACTCAAAGAGATACCGGAGAAAGGTGAATATCAACTTAAACAAATGAAATAAATGTTATAAGATTGATGGAAAAATCTCCAGAAAAGTAGACACCATAAATTAAAAACAATCACAATTTCTGGAAATGAAGGACACACTTAGAGAAATGCAAAATACACTGGAAAGTCTCAGCAATAGAAATGAACAAGTAGAACACAGGACTTCAAAATGTGAAGACAAGGCTTTAGAATTAACCCAATCCAACAAAGACAAAGAGAAAAGAATTTCTAAAAATGAACAAAGCCTCCAAGAAGTTTGGGATTATGTTAAATGACCAAACCTAAGAATAATTGGCATCCCAAGGAAGAATAAAAATCAGTAAGTTGGGAAAGAATATTTGAGGAAAAAAATCAAGGAAAACTTCCTCAGCCTTGTTAGAGATCTAGACATCCAAATACAAGGAGCTCAAAGAACACCTGGGAAATTCACCACAAAAGTATCATCATGTAGGCATCAGGTCATCTAAAGTAAAGACTAAGGAAAGAATCTTAAGAGTTGTGAGGCAAAAGCATCAGGTAACCTATAAAGGAAAGCTTATCAAATTAACAGCAGATTTCTCAACAGAAACCTGCAATCTAGAAGGCATTGGGGTTCTATCTTTAGTCTCCTTAAACAAAACGATTATCAGCCAAGAATTTTGTATCTAGCAAAACTAAGCATCATAAACGAAGGAAAGATACAGGCTTTTTCAGATGAACAAATGCTGAGAGAATTTGCCACTACTAAACAAGCACTACAAGAACTGGAGCTCTAAATCTTGAAATAAATCCTCAAAATACACCAAAACAGAACCTCCCTAAGGCATCAATCTCACAGGACTGATGAAATAATAACACAATGGAAAAAAAAAACAAAACACACAAGGTATTCAGGCAACAAACAGCATGATGAATAGAATAGTACCTCACATCTCAGTACTAACCTTGAATGTAAATGGCCTAAATGCTCCACTTAAAAGATATAGAATGGCAGAATGGGTAAGAATTCACCAACCAAGCATCTCATCTTCAAGAGACTCACATAATACATAAGGATTCACATAAACTTAAGGTAAAGGTGTAGAAAAAGAAACTACATGCAAACAGACACCAAACACAAGCAGGAGTAGCTGTTCTTACATCAGACAAAACAAACTTTAAAGCAAGAGCAGTTAAGAAAGACAAGGAGGAACATCCTATAATAATAAAAGGCCTTGTCCAACAGGAAAATATCACTATCCTAAATATATATGCACCTAACACCAGTGCTCCCAAATATATAAAACAGTTACTACTAGACCTAAGAGATGAGATAGATAGCAACACAATAATAGTGGGGGACTTCAATATTCCACTGACAACACTAGACAGGTCATCAAGATAGAAAATTTACAAAGAAACAATGGATTTAAACTTTATCCTAGAAGAAATGGATGTAACAAATAATTACACAACATTCTACCTAACAACTGCAGGGTATACATTCTACTTATCAGCACATGGAACATTCTCCAAGATAGACCATATCATAGGCCACAAAACAAGTCTCAATAAATTTAAGAAAACTGAAATTATATCAAGTACTCTCTCAAGCCACAGTGGAATAAAATTGGAAATCAACTCCAAAAGGAACCATCAAAACTATACAAACACATGGAAATTCAATAACCTGCTTCTGAATGATCACTGGGTTAAGAATGAAATCAAAGGGGAAATTTAAAACTTCTTTGAACTGAACAATAATAATGACAGAACATATCAAAACCTCTGGGATACAGCAAAATGGTGTAAGAATAAAGTTTGTAGCATTAAATGCCTACATCAAAAAGTCTAAAAGAGCACAAACAGACAATCTAAGGTCACACGTCAAGGAACTAGACAGACAAGAACAAAGCAAACCCAAACCCAAGAGAAGAAAAGAAACAACCAAGATCAGAGCAGCACTAAATTAAATTGAAACAAACAAAAACAATACAAAAGATAAATGAAACAAAAAGCTGGTTCTTTGAAAAGATAAATAAAATAGATAGACCATTAGCGAGATTAACCGAGATAAGAAGAGATAAGATCAATAAGCTCAGTTAGAAATGAAACAGAAGATATTACAACTGATTCCACAGAAATACAAAAGTTCATTCAAGGCTACTATGAAAACCTTTACACACGTAAAGTAGAAAACCTAAAGGAGATGGACAAATTCCTGAATATATACAACCCCCGTAGATTAGACCAGAAATAAATAGAAACTCTGAACAGATCAATCACAAGCAGCAAGCAAAAATTGCCAACCAAAAAAAAAAAAAAAAAAAAAAAAAATCCGGGACCAGAAGGATTTACAGCTGAATTCTGTCAGACATTCAAAGAATTGGTACCAATCCTACTGACAAATATTTCAGAAGATACAGAAAGAGGGAGTCCCCACTAAATCATTCTATGAGGCTAGTACTACCCTAATACCAAAACAGGAAAGGTCATAACAAAAAAAGAAAACTACAGACCAATGTCCCTGATGAACATAGATGCCAAATCCTCAACAAAATACTAGCTAACTGAATCCAACAGCATATCAAAAAGGTAAACCACCATGATCAAGTGGGTTTCACACCAGGGATGCAGGAATGGTTTAGCATACACAAGTCAATAAATGTGATACACCACTTAAATAAAATTAAAAACAAAAACCATACAATCATCTTAAAAAAAGTGGAAAAAATATCTGACAAAATTCAGCATCTCTTAATGATTGAAACCCTCAGCAAAACTGGCATAGAAAGAGCATACCTTAATATAATAAAAGTCATCTATGACAAACCAACAGCCAACGTTATACTGAATGGGGAAAAGTTGAAAGCATTCCCCCTCAGAACTGGAATAAGACAAGGATGTCTACTTTTACCACTTCTATTCAACATAGTATGGAAGTCCTAGCCAGAGCAATCAGACAAGAGAAAGAAATCAAGGGCATCTAAACCAGTAAAGAGGAAGTCAAACTGTCACTGTTTGCTGATGATATGATCATATACCTAGAACACCCTTAAGACTCATCCAAAAAGCTCCTAGAACTGATCAATGAATTCAGAAAAGTTTCAGAAAACAAAATTAATGTACACAAATCAGTAGCACTGCTATATACCAACAATGATCAAGCTGAGAATCAAATCAAGAACTCAACCCCATTTACAATAGCTGCAAAAAAAAAAATATATATAGGAATATTCCTAACTAAGGAGGTGAAAGACCTCTACAAGGAAAACTGCAAAACACTGCTAAAAGAAATCATAGACCCACAAACTAATGGAAATACATCCCATGCTCATGGAGGGGTAGAATCAATGTTGTGAAAATGACCATACTTCCAAAAGTGATCTACAAATTTAATGCAATTCCCATCAAAATAGCACCATCATTCTCCAGAGAACTAGAAAAAAAATCCTAAAATTCATATGGAACCAAAAAAAGCCCGCATAGCCAAAGTAAGACTAAGCAAAAAGAACAAATCTGGAGGCATCACATTACCCACCTTCAAATTATACTGAAAGGCTATAGTCACCAAAGCAGCATGGTACTTGTATATAAAAATATATATATATATATATATATATATAGAGAGAGAGAGAGAGAGAGATAGAGAGAGAGAGAGAGAGAGAGAGAGAGAGAGAGAGACATACACCAATGGAACAGAAGAGAAAACTCAGAAATAAAGCCAAATACTTACAGCCAACTGATCTTTGACAAAGCAAACAAAAACATAAAGTGGCGAAAGGACACCCTTTTCAACAAATGGTGCTGGGATAATTGACAAGCCACATATAGAATGAAACTGGATCCTCATCTCTCAAACAAAAATCAACTAAATAACTAAATATGGATCAAAGACTTAAATTTAAGACCTGAAAACATAAAAATTCTAGAAGATAACATAGGAAAAAAACTCTTCTAGACATTGTCTTAGGCAAAGATTTTATGACCAAGAACCCAAAAGCAAATGCAACAACAAAAAAGATAAATCGATGGGGCTTAATTAAACTAAAAGCTTCTGCACAGCAAAAGAGACAATCAGCAGAGTAAACAGACCGCCCACAGAGTGGGAAAAAAATCTTCACAATATGTACATCTGACAAAGGACTAATATCCAGAATTTACAAGGAGCTCAAACCAATCAGCAAGGAAAAAAACAAACAACCCCATAAAAAGTGGGCTAAGGACATGAATAGAAAATTCTCAAAAGAAGATATACAAATGGCCAACAAATATATGAAAAAAAATGTTCAATATCACTAATGATCACTGAAATGCAAATAAAAACCATGATGCAATACCACCTTACTCCTGCAAGAGTGGCCACAATAAAAAAAAAAAAAATTGATGTCAGTGTGGATATGGTGAAAAGGAGCACTTTTACACTACTGGTGGAAATGTAAACTAGTACAACCACTATGGAAAACAGTGTGGAGATTCCTTAAAGAACTAAATGTAGATCTACCACTTGATTCAGCAATCCCACTGATGGCTATCTACCCAGAGGAATAGAATTCATTATACAAAAAACATACTTGCACACGTATGTTTATAGAAGCACAATTCACAATTGCAAAAATATAGAACCAGCCCAAATGCCTATCAATCAATGAGTGGATAAAGAAAATGTTTATATATATATACACACACACACATACACACATATACACACACACGTATATATGTATATGTGTATACATGGTGCGTATATATATATACACACACACACATACATACATACACACACACCATGGAATACTACTCAGCCATAAAAAGGAATGAAATAATGGCCTGCACAGCAACTAGGATGGAATTGGAGACCATTATTTTAAGTGTATTAACTCAGGAATGGAAAACCAAATATCATATGTTCTCACTCATAAGTGGTAATGAAGTTATGGGGATGCAAATGCATAAGAATGATACAATGAACTTTGGGGACTCAAGGGAAAGGGTGGTAGGGGGATGAGGAATAAAAGACTTTTTTTGGGTATAGTGTACACTGCTTGGGTGATGGGCGAACCAAAGTTTCAGAAATCACCACTAAAGAACTTACTCATGTGACCAAACACCACCTATTCCCCAAAAACCTATTGAAATAAAAAGTGTAAAAAGAAAAATTTCACTATGTATAGGCCACACGTCAAGATTGAGGAGTTATGTTTTATCTCCTTGAGGGAGGAATATCTATATAAATTATTTAGAATTGCTTATTCTCCCCCATTTATTTACTTATTCAGTCATTTCTGTATATCAGTATGGATGCATAGATATGTATTTTATACTTTGGGTATGATAGTACTTTGTTTTTTTTATTGCTCAAGTAGTTTCAGCTTTGGCCATTGGGAACTTTTTCAGTTGGTTCTTGTGTCCCTTTGACATAGCCCCATTGATGCAGATCCTTTTTTTTTTTCTTTTTAACATGTCCTTACTTTCTGGCATTACAAGATGCTCCAAGCTCATCTTGTATATTCCCATGCTAATTTTTTTCCCACATTTCCACAACACTAACACTGTATTTTGATATAATACTATATC
Source organism: Theropithecus gelada (assembly GCF_003255815.1). Classification (NCBI taxonomy): domain Eukaryota; kingdom Metazoa; phylum Chordata; class Mammalia; order Primates; family Cercopithecidae; genus Theropithecus; species Theropithecus gelada. Next base: position 83,328,271 of record NC_037671.1, on the reverse strand, counting down.
CCAGCAGACTTGAAACAAGTTACCAAAGTAATGCATTTATTCAAATTCCCAAGAACCATTTAAGTTCACATCTGGTAACTAATAGAATAAATCAAAAACAACAAAATAACAGCAACAACAAAAACAAAAACCATGAACATAGTCCAAAGACATGCCAAGAATTGCACAAATATCCAAAAAACATAAGACACTAGGGAACATTCTTTCTGAAAAACAGATCTCGGAACTTCTGTTTCCAAATGGTTGATTAGAGATCCTGACAGACTTTTTGGCTAACAGTCATTTCTCCTAAAATGGACAGTAATATTTAGAGTATCATTTTAAACATATCTATAATCTGTCAAAGAAGTAAGAAATTTTAAGATTCTGATAACTAAGGGAAAGAGGGATTACAGAGCAATTAGCCAAACTATGAGCAGCTTACATTCTGAAGGCTGATCCTAGGTTAACTGGAGCTTCAGTTTTCAAGGCCTACCAAGCTATAGAAGAAGGAGACAAAGACCAGGGCCCACCCACCATGTATATAGCTGGTGCCCGAAACAGCTATATCATCTGTGCTATGGTGAGCTACAAATGAACACATCCTTTTCCTATTCCCAAAGGGACACCTAGGGAAATTGTCTCCAATGTTGGTGCTGGGAAAAGGAGAAAAAAAATCTTCATTGAAAATTTGTAACAACAAGCTGGCCCTGCATAGGTTATAGCCCAAATTCACTCTACTTTGTAGATATAAAGAACCACAAATTCAGAATTTTCTTTAAAGTGATCCCAACTTGGTAATGTCTCCAGTTGATCGACAGAAAAAATGTAAATCATCTCTGGAGAAATATACCTTTAAACCAATCCTCAAAAACTTTACTCAGATAAAATTCCAAGGAAATGGAAATCATGATTTAATAAAATTCCCAACAGAAACAAGTAAATAAGGCAACATGAACAACCTCCCCCACCCCCCAAAAAACCATCAGCTATTGGTATCATCAGAAAAATTATAAATCAATGTATGTTTTACATGTTTAACAAAATAAAGTGGGCAATTTTAAACATATGATTGAAAAAAAGAGATGTTTTAAATGACCGGATATTTATAAAACAGTAGAACTTCAAGAAAGTAAAAATATGTTTAGAATTTAAAACACAGTAGAAGAGTTTAATAGAGCTTAAGTGAGATGAAGAATATTAATGGGCAGAAAAATAAATCTAAAGAAAAGTCTATAACACATTCTAATGTGTGTGTGTGTGTATGTGTGTGTATGTGTATATATATATATATATAGTGGCAAAACAGTTCCCCTAAATTTCCCTACCCTAAAATATTTTTAGTGTCTGAATAACAGCTCAGAGTGGTAAATTTATTGCTAAACTTTTATAACTTGTTGTTAACCTACATTTACAAACAGGTATTAGTAAACTAATCTGAACTAGCCTATGGTCTCTCAGAAAATTAATATTGCCGTTTATACATAACATTCATTAACTTTATACAACCTAGAAATCAACCAAACCATCAGATCTCATAAATCAACATTTTGGATTGTTGAAAAGCAGTAACTAGAAACGTTGATAGTGAAACATGCAGAGGGAATTTAGGTATAATTTTTAAAATAATCAAAATTCTTCACCAAGTAAGCCAAGTATATAATGTATCATATTTGAAATTATTGTCCTGTCACACATTTCTCTGCCAGAAACCACAGGTGGCCCAGAGCTAACAACCACAAACAGCTAACATTGAATAACTTTTTGCTGGGTGCCAGGCATTTCACTAAGCTCTATTTAACTGCAACACAATCTCTATGAGTGAGGTACTACCATTGTAGGTGAGGAGATTGAGGCTTAGGTTAATTAACTTATCTAAGTCAGAAATGTTCTCAGTGATAGAATTCAGATTGGAGCCCAAATTTATTTTTCGATAATAATCATTGAGATCTACCATATGCCAAGCCTTGTACTAGATATGGGGGATCCAGAGGTGACTAAGACACAGAAGGCTATTTTCATGTGGTTTTTGTTCTAACACAGGGAAATTGATATTGGCAAGTAACAGATAACTGTTTATACATATATGTACAAACACACATATATAATTCTTTCATAAGATGAGAAAGCTATTATCTTATTTCAGGATACTGAGATAGAACCAGACATACTCATCTAAAACACAGGGAATGAACAGGGGTATATATCCTCAATTAAAATTAATTGATTTCAAAGAGTTCAAAGGAACAGAGCCACTGAGAACAGAGATTTCATTGTTCAAAAAGAGAGATAACTTAACTGGAAATTCTTTAAAGTAGCAATATTGGTTTAAATCATCTCCTAGAAACTGTTAACACAGCTATTAAAGGGAAAAAGAATAGTCTGTAGTCTGTTCTGCTCATCTGGGGCTACTTCCCCCTCCCCACCCCTGCTCCCTGTCTCTACACCCTATTCATCACTTCACAGTAGTCCATCCAAGAGATGATGAACACAAAGATGGTTCTGGCAGCCTTTCCTGGCAAGGTGAAGGTGGAAAAATAATTTAGCCATTGATGTCAAAAGAATACAGGAGTTCAGAATGATTCTGGTAAGAAGTAGAGGAACTTAAAATTTCCATCTCAGCCCCATAATTTGGAAGTAAACTTCCTTACTCCACAGTGCAGTCCTATTTCTTTCCAGTTATTATTAAAGTTTTTTCCTCTGTCAGTCAACCTCACTTCAGTTGAAAGTAAGCCATGTGGATTTCATCAGTACCTCTATTATAAACAGAATATCAAGGAAACTATTCTGTTAGGTTTAAAAATATAAACATTGTATGCTCTGGGGAAGAGTGACCCTGCTATAGTGTGTAAGAAGGGAAATTTGTTTTATGTTCTCTAGCACCTTTGTTGTTAAAAGCAAAATGGTACAATGGCAGTAATAAAGATTAGACTTGATGGTGAGATGATTCTGATGTGCTGTTTACATCCCAATGCCAGAGGCCACTGTTGCCACTTCCCAGCAGGAAGAAGAGTGTCTTTGGTTTCCCTCCAGGTAGCTTAGTTTCTAGTAAGAAATTATTGAGTTTTACCGCATTTGGTTTTGAGATTCTGTTCTTAATGTATGGAATGCCGAAATGCCTTCAGTCATTTTTTTTCAGCAGCACAAAATCCCACTGAATATCTCCTAACAGAGAGCACCAGTTAGGCCTTCTATGATTCTTTGCATAACCCTAAGGAGGCTCCCCATTCCTAATTTAAAGGAATTAGTGTTCACTCTAGATAAATCAATACTGACCAAGAAACATTAGCATAAACATACACTTATTTATTTATCTGCCCCTTATTTCCAAAATTAATTTAAGGCAGCTTAAAATAAAAAGAACATAAAACATTGGTATCCTTTCAGTGCACTTTTATTCAATCCTCAATAATAAATTTCACAGTATAAACAGCTATTATTGTTGTTGGTTTTTTTGCGTGATGTCATTTTCTTTTCTTCTTAAAATCAATTTATTTACCTCATTTATTAAATGTGTATTACCTTAGCATCTTTCAAAAAGAGGTCATACTACCAAAAGTCTCTCTCCTGCTCCTGTTTCATATTCACCTAGTTTCCTCTTCCTATTCTCAATTCATCCTAACAGGAAATTTCTTATTTATCCTCTGTGGTTTCCTTAGGCATATTAAATATATATGTAAACTAAATACATGTATGAGTATATATGTGTGTACATATACACGTGCATACATATATACATACATAAATATATAAAACATTTTTACACCGTGCACTTCATTTGACACCTGGTTTTTTTCACATATGTATTTTGAAGGTTTTCCTTCCAGATAAAGGAGTGACATTATTCCATTTTACAATTGAATAGTATTCCATTACATAGATGTACCTTAATTTATTTAACTACTCCCTTTTAAAAAGACATTTGGTCACCAAGCCAATGTCCATAACTTTATATTTTCATAAATTTTATATAATTTATGCATGTAATTTTGGTAACTATTACTGAGTTACTTTCCATAAATGTCTGTCAATTAACACACCAACAGAAGTAAACACACCTGTCTCCCCACATCCACTCCCATAATGTAATATCAATCTTCTGTTGGATTGTTGGTCTTTTTCTTGATTATTTCTAGGAACTCTTGATATATTAGGGACATTGGCTTTTTTTTTTCTGTGATAGGAATTGTGTTTTCTTTTCCTATTGTTTTTCTTTTTACTTTACCTAAAGACTTTTATTTTGTTTTCACTAGGCAGAAATAATTTTTTTCTTTTTTATATAATCTAATTAATTTATCAATCTTTTTTTATAGCTTCTAGATCTTAAGTCATACTTACGAAGGTCTTCCCTACTCTAACATTAAAAATGAATTCTGCTACATTTTCTTTTATTACATTTATGGTTTCAGTGTCACATTTAAATTGCTGATCCATTTTGAAGTTTATAAGGTATATGGCATGAAGTATGAATTCAATTTTACTTTTTTCTAGATGGTTACACAGATGCTCCAACATTATTTAATGAAAAATTATTTTTGTCATTAATTTGAGATGTAACTTAGACTTTTTCATCTATTTTATCGATCCACCTACCTCTTCTTATGCCCAAATCACAGTTTAATTATTGAAGTTCTATTAATATACTATATTATCTGGGCTATATAATCTACCCCATTGTGTTGTGCTTTTAAAATTTTCCTAGCTCTTTTGTGTGTTTGTTTTGTTTTCATTTGAACATTAGAATTATTTTTAAAGTTTAAAAATTTGTGGGCCAAGTGCAGTGGCTCGCGCCTGTAGTCCAGCACTTTGATAGGCTGAGGCAGGTGGATCACCTGAGGTCAGGAGTTCAAGACCAGCCTGGCCAACACGGTGAAACCCCATCTCTACTAAAAATACAAAATTAGCCAGGCATATGGTGGGTGCCTATAATCCTAGAAACACGAAAGGCTGAGGCAGGAGAATTGCTTGAACCTGGGAGGCACAGGTTGCAGTGAGCCAAGATTGCGCCATTGCACCCCAACCTGGGCAAAAAGGACAAAGCTCTGTCTCAAAAAAAAAAATTGTTGCTATAATTTCAGGAAGATGTTAAATCTATACATTAATTCAGTGTGCACTGACATCTTTGTAACTATCAAGACTTCCTATCTAAAAACATAGTATACTTTTGTATACTATTTTTGTATTCATGTCTCTTTTGGGCCCTTCAGAAGTATTTTTGGGTTTTATTTATAGGCTGGGCTTGGTGGCTCACAACTGTAATCCCAGCACTTTGGGAGGCCGAGACAGGCAGATGACTTGACCTCAGGAGTTTAAGAGCAGCCTGGGCAACATGGAGAAACCACGCTTCTACAGAAAAATTTTAAAAATCTAGTCAGGTGTGGTGACATGCACCTGTAGTCCCAGCAACTCTGGAGGCTGAGGTGGGAGGATCACTTGAGGTCATGAGGCGGAGGTTGCAGTGAGCTGAAATTGCACCACTGTACTCCAGCCTGAATGACAGAGTGAGACCGTGTCTCAAAAAAAAAAAAAAGTGTTATTTATATATGTTTTCCATACTTGTTGGTATATTTATTCCCGGTTTTTTTTCTATTTGTTACTATAGAAAATGGAATATTCTACTGTAACATCTAAATTTATTAATCACCTATCATATGTCAGGTTCAGTGGTGAACACTGAGTACATCACAGAACAGAATGGGAAAGATCTCTGCCCTCACGAAGCCTATAGCAGTAGTAGAACCATACAGTAAATAAATAATTATTTGATTATTGGATCAAATAAGTACCAATAATCAAATAATTACAAATAAAGCTCACGAGAAGAAGTAGTGTGACTGCTATAAATGAAACCATAATCTAGACCGAAAGATCAGATAAAATCTCTGTAAGGACATAATCCTTTAAAGTCAAAAGACATGGTCCAACCCATATAATTAGTAAAGCTGAATAACTTATTGGGATCCATTTGTGCTCAGCATGACACAATTTACTGTGCGCCTTTATATATTTGAACATAAGTCCTTGAAATATTGACATGTTCAGAGAAGAAAAATCCTGGTTGCATTGTCAGTACTCTTCAATATGCCTAGTTCCAGAAATGACAGTCTTAAAGTGAAGCGCCTCAATCCTTATTAGGGTTGCTAAAGTACATACTTATACAAATAATTATATTTCGTTTATATGAAATTCAAATTTAACTACATATCCTGTATTTTTTACTTCCTAAATCTGAGAATCTTAAACCTTATAAGTAAGACAGTAAAAATAAGCACAAGCATATTTTGTGTAAAATAAAACTAAATATGTGTCATACAAACCAGTGAAAATGCATGAATTTTAAGATAAAAATAGGAAAACTTAAGTACGGAGTTGTGGCTCTTTGCAAAATATCCCCCGACCCCTGAGTACCTGTTAATTGTTCTCTTATGTTGCTAGAGATATTTATGAGGAAAATTTCAAGAATAGTTAACAACTTTGAAAAGGCATCCCTATGGTATTATATTGTGTGTGTGTGTCTGTCTGTGTGTGTGTGTGTGTGTGTGTGTGTGTGTGTATGTGTAAGCAACAAGACTGGGAGAAATATACCATAAGAAAAGTGAAGATAAATTTTAAAATAAATAAATACAGGCCAAATTTATAAATGTGCTTAAAACTGGTTATTCTGCATAGAAACCTCAGTAATTGTATCCAGGCATCCAGGCTCATTAACAAGACTGGGACACACCTGTTCAGGACCAACATTCAGGGAAAGGCATGAGGATGAGATGTTTTAAACTATTTCCATTAAGCGTATGGTTACTCCTTGAAGCACTGAGATAGGTGTTCTGGAAAATGGAGCCAAGGGTTCAGAGCTTAAAGGAAGACAATGTTGCATTTGTAAGGGAGGCCCATATAGAAGAGGTGAGACAGATAAACTGATCACGGTAGAGAATGAAGAAGTGAACAGAAGGGAAGTAGATGCCAGTTGGTTGAGAAAGGAGGTCAGAAACCAGGCCAGTCAACACAGAGATCCTGTGGGGTAGAGGATACCTACACAAGCCTGCAGTATTTGCTAATGAGCCTTGAGTGGGCTTGGGAGCCTTGGGAGAAGGGCTAGGAAAGACAAATTCGGACAACCTGGGCTAATCCGACCTCAACTGAACTAGGCAACGTTTTAAATGAAATGCAATTTTTATGGTCTCAAGTAATTCAATAATATGAATTTCTCTAAACGTATAAAATAATCTGCTCTCTTATACAACATAATCTTTTTCATATGACTAATATACCTAAGTTCTTCAAAAACTAGGCAGAAATTAACCACATTCCATCCTTGTCTAAATGATTATAGTTTGTTAGTGCAACACAGTTAACACATTTTTTAACTCCACTATCTGGCTCTCTTGCTCTCCAGCTTTCATTCTAAAAGGCAGCAATAGTCTATTTTGCTACTTCTAAGCCTACCATCCTCTTGAATATATTCAAGCAGTTGTATTTGGGCTGTCTAGGATACAGTTATACTAGAGTCTTTTCACAAATGAAGCAAAGTGATATTTTATTAAACAAGAAGCCATGTCAGTCTGTGATGGTCAGGATTTATTAGACTCTCATGCTGGTTATCTCTTCCGGGATACTTGGAATTGAACTTGCATTTGGTTGTAAATGACTTCCCTTGGTGTTATTCCTCCAGAATCCCTAAAGCCAGGTGTTCCTTTGATTCAGAAAGTTCAAGAAGTCAGTATTCTTGAAGCACCTTTCAGTAGGGATAATCCCTGTTTGCCTCCTTCCAACCAGAATATGTAAGCCAGGCAATGCTACTCAGGCAGATTGGAGACATGAGAGCCAAGGGCTAGCAAGTAAGAGGACTTTTGTATTCAGTCTCTGATAGGTAGTAACTGTCTGAAGCATGCCACTGAGAAAGATTCCAAAGCACACCCAAATTGCATGGGAAGGTACACCACAATGGATAAATTATGTCTGCCATGGACACTAAGGGGAGATGGCAGAATGCAGGTGGTTATGCACATTACAGGCCACAATTGCCCTACAAATTACCTTCTGGAAAATTCGTAATGAGCACCCTAGACTCTGTTGGCTGGAAAAAACTTATTGGGATTCCTGCATTCACACGGAAACAGAAAATAGTAAGGAGCTACCTCTTATTGAGAGGCTATCCGCCCACCTTGGAAGAGGGCCCTGACTTTGAGGTGAGAAACATTTTGTCTTGGCACATATCTAGAGAGGAATATTTAAGTAAAGCAGAAAATTATTTGTGTATAGATTCCTGGTAAGCAGGGGAATAAAACTAAGAGAAGGATGATATTTTTATTGCTAAAATTAAGGAAGCTTGCAACAAGCCAAACCTTTTAAATCCTGCGGCAGTTTACGATAATTATGTGGAAAACTCCACAAGGAAAAAATCAAAGAATTCCCTAGTGTCATGTGGCACTTCCCTCTCTCCTTTGCCATCAGTTGAAGAACATACAAATGTTTCCTTATTGGATTTTCACCTTTGTGGTGTTTCAATTCCCTCTTGGTGCTGTTGTGTTTTAATGGAACTTATATTATTTAATTAAATAATGAATTAAAATATTGGGATTTTTAGAAACTGGCAAAGTTTAACAAAGAATGCTACTTATCCGTGAGGTACCAGGCTTTTAATTTAGTAATTGGGCCTCTACTTCTGAATGATTCTATTTATGTGCTTCACCATTACCTCAACACAAAGGTGATGTATGGGTACAGTTGGTATGGATTGAACTCCAACAATAGCACCAAAGTCCCAGACACTTGGCCCAGTGTTCCTACCATGTGGCATCAGTGGCAAGAGGCAGTTCTCTTGGCCAATCAGGGCTACCAACACATCACCAAATCTTTCCATACATTTTCCCAAACAGTGCACTCAGAGATTGCATCCACTTCAACATACCATGTTGCAAAAGGAACAAAAAAGTATATAGAGCATATTTTTTCATTTTGAGTTCTCGTTTGTTATTTTACATTCTTTTAGGATTTCAACACTTTAGGAGTGTGCAGCAGGAGAGGGAAGGGAGAAAAATAGGCAGATACTTCTCGTAGATGCTGGAGTCCATTATTCCTGAGTCAGCTGAATGATGCCGGAAGTGAGTCAAACTCATCCCTCTATGGTATGATAGAGCCAGGACTGACTTTGAAGAACCTAGAAAGTAGTAACAGAAGACCCACTGCAGACCAGAAGGGCTCCTCTGAGATCCACAGAGTAGGCTTGAGAGAGAAATATGGGAAACATTACAAGGTAAAAGAAAGGATAAACGCGAGATTGAGTACCAAATCCTGAAACACACATTTGTTTTACTGGAATGCTTCAAGTGTGTTGACAGATTCCAGGAATTTAGGTTTGCTAATTATTTCTGAGGTTTTGCCTTTATCTTGTGATTTGAAAGCACAACAGAAAAAAACCCAGGGTCAAAATTTTTTATATTTGTCTGAACCCTAGTGTCTTTAAGCTTCTAAATTAAATGTGGGCCCTGGAGTCTAATAGTATCAAATGCTGCTTCAAATGAAAAAAGTTGCAGGAGCTCTCCTGACATCTATCACACTTTCCACAACCAAACCTCCCTGACATGTGTTTGAGTCATGAACCACACCACAGATCTACGTGCATACCCCCAAACCCGGTATATAACCCTGAGCTTGACCTCACAAAACGTAAAACATTTTGGAAGCTTTGGAGATTTACCAGGGATCTTATTCAGCCACTACTTTCAGGTTTCACTTGCAAATTTAGAAAGTGCAAGGCATAACTCCTTCCAAATCAAACCAAGTAGCATAAGGCACCTATCATAGCATCTGGCCCATAAAGAAATACTAAATATGCTGGTTAAGTAGTAATTACCACAATGCTGACTATTTTATGAAAATGCCCATGTAGCTTGGCAAGTTACCAGTACATTCAGATTTTTAATTTTAGACTGTAGGGGATTTTTGCTGATTTGTTTTGTTTTGTTTTGTTTCTTAGCAGTCTGTCTTCTCATAGACATGACTAAATAATGAATACCAAGCCTGCATGGTAGGCTGACCAATCCATTGCTATTCAACTTCGGCAATCTAAATTCATGCCAGATTGTATGTGATTGCCTGATTCCAGAGTCAGGATTTGAAAGTGACCATAGATAAGATCAGAGATAAGTGACCATATCCACTCCACCCACTGCGCCTCCCTTTTCTAACTAATTGTATCAGAACTGTATTGAAAATGACGCACATTGAGATAAAATGTAAAATAAATAGAACTAGAAGAATGTCAATGGCTGAATATGGCAGACATGTCAGCTAAATTCAGGAAGACCAGATGAGAGCAAATAGCAATGGTGAGGGTGAAAGGGTCAGTGTATCTGAGGAGAGTCCCCTTACAGGGAAGGAAACTTGCACATGAGCTGCCCTACAGTGGAGCCCAAAGGAAAAGGAAAGAGGTGTCCTTGGTGAAGAGCCTGGATTGGGTTTTCTGAAGATGGGTTAATGTGTCCACTAAAAGGGTGGTTTCCATTCTACTTAGTAACAACTTGTGGCTCAAGGAGACTTGCTTTGGAACTTCCAAATAAACACATAGACAGGGGCCTCTCCTGTCTTAATATTCAGCAACCTAATAGAGCAGTAAGCAGGGTTTCTCACCCTGCAGTGGGGGATCCATTCAGCAGGGCCATAGGCACCTCTGCCAGTAGATTTCAGTTTAGCTCACACTGAGAGCAGCAGAGCCTCCTCTGGACCATGGTCAATAATGTGGCAACAGACAGGGACAACCCAGACCAATTCTGGAGGCATTTAAGACACCTCTTGAGACTCCAGAAATGGGCTGGGGAAAGTTTGGAGAAGGCAAGAATTCTCATGTGATAGGATCTTTTGGGTTGCAAGAAATAGAAACCCAAATGGTTTAGGCAAAATAAATATATTAGCCCATGAGAAATCAAAGGGGATGGTGCTGGTGCTGACATGGACTATAGCTGGAGGTAGGGTTTTAATCAATGTTATTGGGCTCTCTTGCTCGCTCTCTCTCGCTCTCTCTCTCTTCCTCTCTGCTCTGCTGTTTATCAAGAAGTCTTTCTAGGTCAGCAAAATATCCACAGGGCTCTCATATCATCTTTGTATCCAGTGCTCCCAAGGAAAAGAGCGCAACCTCCTACTGTCCACATCAATTTTTAGACAGACTCAGATATGACTGGACTCTACAATTTGCCCATCCCCAAACCAATTATTGTAGCCAAGAGTTTGAATTACCCTGATTTTCCAGCCTAATTATTGGTGCCTATCCCAGGGTTAGAGTAGCTTATGCCTATAGGTCAAGAGTGTCCAGCATGGGAGGGGCCACTTTCCAAAAGGAAGGAAAGTGAAAAAGAAAACCAAAAAGTTTTAAATGGCCTCTACTCCATACAGGTAGATCGGGGCTTGGGACTAAACAATTCCAAGATTAATTACTACAATAACATCAATAACAAATCTGAGTACAAGTGAGTTATATTGTATTGCTATTTGGGGGTTGTTTTTAGTATTTCATTGCTGATTGTCATCCTAGATCAGTCTCCCAAGCAGCATCTGCTTGGGTTTCTTACTGTTATCTCTAGATCCAAATACTTTATTTTCTAAAATTTATGATTTTATCCAAGCACTCCTGGATTGAATATACACATCTACTTTCTTTTCCTTATTAGGAGTAGTAAAACATTAATCTGGTCTCCTTGCTGGTTCTTATCATGAAAAGCAGCTTCTGCCTGAGGGCCTGTGCGCTGGCTGCTCCCTAAGCTGGAACTGTTCTTCCCACCGCTATTCTTGTTGCTAACCCCCCATCTTCTTTAAGTCTTTGCTCATCTTGACCATCCAATTAAAAAGTCTGACTTGCCTCCTTAACCCTAGCCTAACCCTATACTTCTGCTCTACTTCCCCTTTTTTCTAAGGTATGAATCACTTTCTAAAATATTATGAAATGTACCTATTAATTATTTTTCTTGTACATTGTTGATCCCTATTCAAATGCAAGATCTAAAGGAGAGGAACCTCTGTTCATTGTATCCCAGGCACCCAAAATGGTGTCTGGTACCTAGTAGATATCCAATAAATACCTGGCAAATTAATTCTTGCAAAGCACAAAAAGCACTAGCAGATGATATTTAATGTTTTTGAGATTTTAGCGCAGTACAAATAACAATTTAAATTTAATATTAGATGTATGTTCTCACAAGTAATTGAGGAAAGAATGACTAAGCAATTCCTGGCCACAGGGAATTTCTCTTCTTAGACTCCTGTTTATTGATCTCTCTCTCTCTCTACATATATATATATATATATATATATATACACACACACACACACACATACTTATAGTTCTGGGGTACATGTGCAGAATATGCAGGTTTGTTACATAGGCATACAGGTGCCACGGTAGTTTGCCGCACCCATCGACCCATCATCTACATTAGGTATTTCTCCTAATGCTATCCCTCCCTCAGCTTCCCACCCCACGACAGGCCCCAATGTGTGACGTCTCCCGCCCCTGTGTCCATGTGTTCTCATTGTTCAACTCCCACTGACCTCTTAATGGGCTTCTTTTCACAAATCTTCTCTTCTATCTGTCCTTCCTCTTTACCATTTCAAGTTAAGTTCTGGAAAACCATAAGTTCTCCTCCTCATTAGGAAGAACAATTAAATCATCTCTTTTCTCACTTACCTGACTATCATGCACCCAGGAAACCTCATCTTTATCAACCAAAGTGTCCATCAGGTATATTGCAGTGTTTCCCAATAAAAGAATCCCCTAGCTGTGAGATGGCACCAAAATAGTAACTTCAATGTAGCAGACTTAATGGTGACTTTGTTTTCTTCTTTTTGCTTATCTTATTTTCTATTTTTTTCTAAAATAAACACATACTTGTGAAATAAAGGGAAAATGTTTAAATTATTCTCTTCTGTAATATGAGTTTTTACATCTACCAAGTAAGCAACTAGCTCTTGAAACATGTGAGTCATACTTAAAGTAAAGCGCAAGTGTGCTAAACATAGATAGGAAATAATGGAAGGAGCAAATGAGGCAACTGCCACTCCTAGTCAAGACAAGGTAATATGAAGTAATATGGATCTCCCTCTTTTAAAAAACCAGACATAATTATGAATTAATTGTTTTTAGGTGGGTAGCACAGAACAGTTACCTTGGGAATAGGAAAGCAAATGTGAAAATAGCAAAAGACTTGAAAATAGCTTATGAAAAGAGTTGCTAAGTCACAGAGCAGAGAGGGAGTCTCAAACGGAGACCATAGGTTTCCCAGAGCTGAAGATATAAATTTGAAAATTCAGAGACCAAGGCAGCTAGAATTCAGTGGGGAGAATACTAGAGAGGAGACAGTTTCAGGTAAAGGAGAGAACTTCATGGAGAGGAGAGCTTCATGGAAAGGTGAGAACTACAAAGAGAAAGAACTGGAGATCTGCACAGAGCTCCATTGAGTTTTTAGCTGAATAGTGGTCAGTGCATGTATGAGGAAACTGCTTGTTGCTGGGAAAAGGACCACAGGAAAGAAACAATCAGAACAGTACTCAGAGTTCACACAAAGCTTGGCAGAGCTTGTGTTCTCACCAGCCATGGAAAAAAAATTAATAGTACACAAAGAATCAGGTAAAGTATTCAGAAAGGTGTTGCCTCAGTAGTGGGTAAAACTTAGCCCTAGACTAAAGAAATCACTAAATACTATTCTTTTCCCACCTAGCAAAGCTTAAAAGCATGCCTTGAGAGGATCAAACTATTTCAAAGTAATGTAACTGCATCCTAGAACAAAGCTGAAGAATATTTTTTAAAATGGAAAAACATCCAGCACCCGACAAGGTAACATTCACGATATCTGGCATTCAATAAGGAATTGCCAAGCAGGCGATGAAGTAAAAAGAATGTAACTCATAACACCCCCCACCCCACAAGTCAATCAATAGAAATAGATTCAGAAATTACATAGATAACAAAACCATTAGGCAAGGACATTAAAATAATTAATATAAATACATTCCATATGTCAAAGAAGATAAAGGAAAATATAAGCATAATAAAAAGAGACATGGAAGATTTAAAAAGTTTTAAAGACCAAAACTGAACTTCCAGAGTTGAAAACAATGATGACTAGATAAAATTAACAGTAGATTAGACACAGTAGAAGAAAAAAACTGTTCAACTTGAAGACAGAGAAATAAAAATTATACAAAACAAAACACACAGAGAAGAGAGACCTAAAAAAAGATGAATAGCACATAACTGAACTGTGGGAAAGTGACTTTGATTAGCCAAATATACATGTAATTGGAGTCCCTAAAGAAGAGGAGAGACAGGAGAAAAATGAAATATTTGCAAAAATAATTACTAAATATTTTCAAATTTTGTGAAATCTATGACTATACAGATCAAAAAAGTACAGTGAACCCCAAGTATAAGAACAGAGAAGAAAACTATACAAAAGCAAATAATCTAACTGCTTACCAAATGATAAAGAACAACTTAAAAAGCATCCAGAGAAAAAGACATGTTATATACAGAAGAACAAGAAAAACAGACAACTTCTCATCAAAATCAATGCAAGCCAGAAGGCAGTGGAGCAGCATAAGAAAAAGTTGTCAACATAGAATTCTATATACAGCAAATATATCTTTCAGAAATCAAGCTAGAACAAAGACTTTTTTGGATACATAAAAAAGCTGATAGAATTCACTGGCAGACCTTAAACACTCTCTCTCCCCTCCACCCACACACACACATATTAAAGGAAGTCCTTTATACACCAGGAAATTGACAACAAATGGAAATATGAGTCCACACAAAGAAATGAAGAACATTGGCAGTGGTAAGCACTGGGGTGGTTTTCGTTTTTAATTTTTCTTAAAAGATAACTGACTCACGAAAACAAAAATCATGACAATGGATTGTGAGGCTTACAACACGTAGAAGTAAAATATATGATAATAGCATAAAAGCTGGTGGGGAAAATAAAAGTAAGTTGTTACATGGTTTTCTTACTGTATATGAATGATATAGCTTTATTTGAAGATAAGACACTGTTAACAAAATAAAAATTCAAGTTGCATAGTAGAAGAAAAATAACTGACAAAGGATTTATATCAAGAATATTAAGAACTCTTATCACATAATATTAAGACAAGCAACTTCATAAAAATGGGCTAAATATTTAAATGCACATTTCATCAAAGAAGATACACCAAAAATAAAGAAGCATATGACCAGATGCTCAGTAGAGATTAGGGAAGTGAACATTAAAACCACAGTGAGATGTCACACACACACTAGAAACACACAGTTAAGAAAACTGGTTACAACAGGTGTTGGCAAGATATTTAGTAATGGTATTCTAACATGTGACTGCTGGAGTACAAAATGGTACAACCACTTGAGAAAACATTTACCAGTTTCTTAAAACATTAAAATTGCCTACCATATGACCTGGCCATTTCATTTCTAAATATTTTCCGAAAGAAATAAAGAACTTGTTCTGAAAAGACAGGAGGAAGTCATACACATATGTTCATAGCAGCTTTATTTGTAATAGCCAAAACTAGAACTGACCCAAATGTCCATTAACAAGTGAACTAATAAACTAATTTTGGTACACCAATACAATGGAATACTACCCAACAATAAACAGGAGTGACCAATTAACATTCACAACAACCAGGATGAATCTTAAAATAATTATTTGTATTTTCAGAGATAGGGTTTCACTATGCCACCCAGAGGAGTCTCAAAGATCGGCCTCAGGAAACTTTCTTGCCTTGGCTTCCTAAAGTGATAGGATTACTGGTATTAGCCACCATGCCAGGCCAAAATAATTATGTTGATTTAAATAAGCCAGGCGAAAGAAAGGAGTACTTTTTTATATTTCCTTTGTTAATGTTTATTTTAAGTTCAGGGGTACCTGCGCAGGAGGTACAGGTTTGTTCCATGGGTAAACTTGTGTCATAAGGATTTGTTGTACAGGTTATTTCATCACCCAGGTATTAAGCCCAGTACCCATTAGTTATTTTTCCTGAACTTCTCCCTCCTCCCACCCTCCCCACTCTAATAGACCCCGGTGTCTGTTGTTCTCTGTGTATCATGTGTTCTTGTCTTTAGTTCCCACTTATAAGTGAGAACATGCAGTATTTGGTTTTCTGTTTCTACGTTAGTTTTCTAAAGATAATGGCCTCCAGCTCCATCCATGTCCCTGCAAAGGACATAATCTCATTCTTCTTTATGGCTGCA
This sequence comes from Theropithecus gelada, assembly GCF_003255815.1. Classification (NCBI taxonomy): domain Eukaryota; kingdom Metazoa; phylum Chordata; class Mammalia; order Primates; family Cercopithecidae; genus Theropithecus; species Theropithecus gelada. Next base: position 83,312,055 of record NC_037671.1, on the reverse strand, counting down.
TAGTATTTTGTGGTGTATATGTATCATTTATTTAAAAATTATGGAAAATACAAACTAGTCTATAATTAGAGAAAGCAGATTCCTGGCTGTCTGAGAATAGTGGTTGGGGAAGAGAGAAAGATGGATTACAAAAGGACACAAGAACGCTTTGGGGGATGATGGATATGTTCATTATCTTGACTGAGATTATGGTTACATATTTATATCAAAACTAATTAAATTGTACATGTTAAATATGTGCAGTTTATGTCAATTATATCTCAATAAAATTGCTTTTAAAAACAAATTTTTAAGAATAAAAACACTTATGAGATATCAAATATTTTTGGCAGTTTAGCACTCTTCAATCAGCCATTATTGGCCTCATTCTGCCAGAAACAAGGAGATAAAAGCTGTGGCTACTCAGCATCACTTTCTGGCTTGTATACTCTTTCTTGTGTCTTTCCAATGGAGCAAGTGTATGTTGACCCCAGGCACCTTCTGTGTACTGAGCCCCTTGCTCACCTTCAATTCTGGTCCTCATAACCACACAGTCAGCAGGGAAGACTGATGCCTTCCAGTAGGAAGACAAGATGTATGAACATTGAAGACCCCAGCATTCAGGCAACAAACTCCTTCCACCCAACTGGATGCTGTCCTAGGTGTGTCAAGTCGCACCCACCCACTCCCACCCGCACCCGCACCCCCACCCCCATCACCCATCCCTTTCTCCTTATTTCTCCGTATATTTTAAACTGATTCAATATATATTGTGCCAATTGTGCATCTTAATTTGGTTGTGAGTCATTCTGTGTCTGTTCTGTGAAGCTACTGTTAACATCAAGGAATTTCCCACTGCAACATGCTCAAAGGTTCATTTGAGGGTGAGCATCATTGGGAGTGTAGGAGGCTTTCCCCTGTATCAATTCATTTTGCCCTCTGACCCCCTGAGTATTAAAATCTAGCCAGGGCAGTCAACTTCTTTCCAAAGATAGTCTCCCTCTTTTGTCAAATAAACTCCTCAATGGGAAGAATTTTTCTGTGTTTTACTGTTTCTTCATGACTATACCTGAATCATTGGCTTTGAAAACAGAGAATGCGGGGTTCAAATCCTGTCTATTCTCTCGCTCTGATTACTAGAGTTGTCGGAAACTCATTATTAGGAATCTATTAGAAATCTAGATTTCTCAGATGTAGCAATCAATGGAATGGAAATTAAAAACCCTCATTTGTGGAGCTGTAATGATCAAATGCCTTAGCATTTTTTGGTTACCTGGTATGGAGCATTACACATGGTAAGGAACCAACAAATGTTCACTCTATTTGTCTTTCTTCTCTTCCCCTTGCCTTTGCAGCATTTTTGATGAGTAGCTATTTCCTCCCTTTAATTTCAACTCCAAAAGTAGGCACAGCATCTCAGAACTGCACACCATCTGCATCATCTTGTGTCCAGTTAGCTCATTCCTTCCCTCTGGGGCTCTGCCCTCCCACAGCCTCTGCCCAGGCAGGAAACTGTCTTCACAGCCCACACACTTGTTTACTAAGAGCACTGAGAAAACACCAAGGCCCATGCTCTCTGCTTTTCCAGACTTCATTCTCATCCTCTTCTCCCTCTGCTCCTGAAAAAGTTACATTTACACTTTGCCTAAGACAGAAATCAAAAGTCAGCATCACTTTCTGGCCAAACCAAAGGAACAACTTTAAGATAAAAAGTGAAAGTTGAGGACTCTACAGTCAGTTATTTCAACATCACTGTGAGATGATTTTCTTATAGACTTTCTAAATTTCAATGCCTTAGCCACTGCCATCCAACTTCTATGCAAAAATATGTCTTGGCTGGCTTCTACTGAAGTGAAAGACTTATAGGACTTACTATAATCCTATCCAGAGAGGAGAAATGGCTTACACGAGGTACGAGCCACCTAGTGATTCAGTGAACTCAAATTTGATGTTTTCACCATTTCCCTAATTGGGTTTCTTGCCTCTAGGATCTCCTTTGTCTTCTCTGTATAACTAGCCCCATTCTTGCTCTCCTAGATAACTGCCTCCCATTTTTAAATTTTTTCTCCTACTTAGATGAGGGAAAGAGCTCATTTAAACTGATTTATTTTGGATCCTTTCATTTCTGTCATTGTACATACACAACTTGCTGTTTGTGTTTCATCTTTTCTAAGGCAACTACATTCATGATGTATGACTGTCAAAAGTGGGAGGTAAACTGAAGAAGAAGGAGAAGGAAGAGGAGGAGAAGGGGATGAGGGATAAGAAGGAAGAAGAAGGAAGAAGAAGAGAAGGAGGGAGGGAGAAGAAGAGAATAAGAGGAAGCAACAGCAGCAGCAACAAAACAGGAAATATATATGAGGTAAACAATTTCCTTTGGAATAAGAAATGTACACTATTAACTTATTTTGGCCAAATTAAAAAAAAAAAATCGCAGGCTTTCTTTGGAATACCTATACCCTAAGGCAGTACTTGTCATTTCTTTATTGTTTATTTTCACCCCTTAGCCCTGACCAGTCACCCGAGCTTCTGGAGTCAAAGCAAAAGTTACCAGATATCCCAAATTTGACCAGTCCAGTTCAGGTTGTATATTAGAATGTCTCTTGAACACACACACACACACACACACTCTTTTCTAAATGGGAAATAACAGCTTAGGTTTCCTCAAACTGTTCAGTTTAGGATTAAAATCTTGAGTAAAATTTGAAGTATAAAAATTGATATAACCTCACCTATCTCAATGCCTCCCTGCCTAATATTAATTTAAATAAAAGCCAGAAAATAAAACAAAAATTATAAAAGAAGTATAGAAAACCTGAGCTTGATATTTTAACTTGTAGGGAGTCAAGTGGTTCTGTTTAACTCAACCTGTCCTTCCAAATTAACTATGCAATATGTTTGGCAATCAGTTCTCAGATTAGGAAACTTGTAAGCTGAATTTTTTTACTTTTTTCATCCTTCTTTCTTTTCAAATAAAACTGCATTCATGAGTCACACTTCAGGGTGAACTAAGTTGCTATTAGAGTGGGAGTTAGATGAGCTAGGAATCTATTTAGCCCTCATGAGATCTGCAGTAGATCTTCAATTTAGTGTTTTAATGAATACTCAGGTAAACAATGATCCTGGGCCCACTTAGAAAGGAAGTCACAGAAAATTTGCCATTCTCTGTAATTCTTATATATCTGGCTGTCTCTCTCCTTCCATCCTTTCATGAACAGAGAAGAGGTGGGATTAAAGTATAAAAACAAAAAGGGGACAATGTAGGAGACTTCCCCCAATTGTCTTCACCCCCACTAACAAAGACATAAGACCCCAGAGTTTGAAAGCAAGACTACATATATTAGGGATAGAATGTATTGCTGTTTTGGCAAACTAAATGGTTTGAACTCCCACCACTGATTTCAGAGAACCAAAGAATTCCAGGTCATCATAACAATGTCATTGTTATTAGTTTTAGCTTATTACAACTGGTAGCTATATGTATTTTTTCAATAGGCAGAGCCCGAAATTTTGCAAATTATTAAAAATTAGTACTCATGACTTTTTAAAGTGAGGATACAGCATAATGAAAAGGTTAGGATATGAATGAGAAATTAGTTTTGTGAGTGAATCCTTTGTTTGATAGTCATGCTAGAAGTCAATTGCTTTTCATTGTTTTTTATTCCTTTTTCCAAGGTAAAGTTTAGATAAAGAACTGATTCATAAAGGTATTCTTGAGAATCACAAGAATTTTTTGCTTTAATCTGTGTCATTACAAGGAAAAAAGATCAAGATTGAGAGAATAATAATTCTAAGACTAAAATAAGATTGAGATTCTTTGTTACTTTCTATGTGGATGACATTTTCCCATTTTATATGCTCAGAGCAGCTTTCTCTCAGCTTCCAACAATGAGAGGACAAATTGCGGGAGACAAGATTAGCTCTGGCAAATATGACAAAGGACATGGAAGTACTTAAAGGGAAAATTGTGAAATGACAAAAAACTGTAACAAGCCTGCAAAAAAAAAAAAAAAAAAAAAAAGGTAATAAAGGTAATCCTTCAAATAAGATAATTCAAAGATTGAAACTTGCATGGCTCAGAGATCTCATTTTTTTTCTTTTCTTTTAAAAGACATTTATTTTTCTTCTTTCCCTTGATATTTGAATAAAATTTTCAAAGCTAAGAAAGACTTATTGGCCGAACCAAGAAAATCACTTAAAGCAAGAGCATTTTGGCTGCTCAGAGGTATTTAACAGAAAGATTAAAAATGTAAGTCTTTTTTCAACCCCTTGATTTTTTTTTATTTAGTATGTTTTTATATTCTCAACACAAATGAAAGTACTATTCTTGTTTTTCTTTTATTTGAGAAAATTTACTGTGTTTAATACTTTAGGCTTATATTTCAACGTATTTTAGAGTTTTAGAGGTTTTTACATTTTAATCCTTTTAAAGGTGTTTCTAAAACAATATTTACGAGAAAAGTAATTTTCACAAAATATAGTTAATTTCAGCCTTTCTTTCAAGGCTTGGAAGAAAAGCATATATTTGTTATAGGCCTGACAAAGTTTCACTATTTCCAGACACTTTAGGGTTTTACATGGCTGGGAGGACTGGTAACATCCATTCTTTCTAAATGATTCCATTTCATAGTAAATGAATTTTGATTTGGAATCCAAGACACGTTTCCTAATTAAAGATATAGTTTTGGCTGACGTTTCCTCACCGTACTACAACTCTCATCCCATAACTTTCATCTCACAATTTCCTGGGTGACTTTTTTGTATCGGAAGCCATGTCGTCAAAGTTCTGATTAGCCTAAGGATGTCTTAAATCGCCTTCTTTTAAAGAAAACCTAAGCTTCCTCAAATGTAAAGCAAAGCCAAATTAAAGGGTCCAAATTCTATTGTGTTATTTCATTTTAAGAGATAAAACATAGTGTTCCTTTTCTTTTAATGAGAATAAAAGTTATCGAAAAAGTAAGCACGTAAGTGAAATGCAAGACAATTACTGATATGTTTTAAGAGCTACACAATTCTACTCACCAGAAATGTCAGCTAAACTTATGTTTGTGGGTAGAATTTTATTTTTTAACTTTATTTTCCAAATTGTTTTTAACATGTTTGTATTGCTTTTATAAGAAAAAACACCCATAAAATATTCAAGTAAATGTTAACATACTGAATTAACTGTTAAACTTCCTTCCGTTTTTACTGTAATCTCTTGTTCATAATTGAGATGCAGTAAAACATACCAATGTATAGTAATGAGGGTAAAATTCCCTGAAGATCTTTAAGGTATTTTTTTTTTTTTTTTTTTGAGACAGAGTCTCGCTCTGTTGTCCAAGCTGGAGTGCAGTGAGGCAATCTCGGCTCACTGCAAGCTCTGCCTCCCGGGTTCACACCATTCTCCTGCCTCAGCCTCCTGAGTAGCTGGGACTACAGGCGACCGCCACCTCGCCGGGCTAGTTTCTTTTGTATTTTTTAGTAGAGACGGGGTTTCCCTGTGTTAGCCAGGATGGTCTCTATCTCCTGACCTCGTGATCTGCCCACCTCGGCCTCCCAAAATTTCGTGAAGACTTTTAAGGATATAAAGCTTATTTTCCATAAACAGGAATACTAGCTTCTTGAAGTCCTTGAGGAAAGGAATAACTTTGCTGGAAAGAAAATATTCACCAGCATCTGGAGAGCGAGACTGGATGCCCCAAACACCCTCAGCTTCTGTAGGACACACATTCTCCCAAGAGCACAGGCTGGATGGGGGTTGCTACAGGTCATCCCAGCTGCCACTCGACCTGCCTGTCATTGCTGGAAACATCTGAAGCCATCCAGACATTTTTTCCAAGTTCCATGTCTGCTCTTAGAGGAGGAACACAGTATCCATCAGGATACCAGCTCCATAACCTCAGTATCCTCAATGACCAGAACAGAGCCTGATATTAGTAGACACTCTATACCTATGTGTTAGATGAATGATATCAACAGAATGTGTAGGATTTCATTCAGGGTTGCTTGTTTCTTATTTTATTTTGTTCTTCCTTTGGTCCATGTGTGCCCATTACAAAGTAAACTCTCTTGGGGTAAAAATACAATCTTCTCAGTATCTAGTACTCTACTGGTACATAAGTATTTTTAAGTAATATCCAAAATTCTTAAGTTTCAGGACAGTACTGTAGAAACAGGTAATATGTTTAATTGTTTGAAGTTCTGACATAAACTGCCTAGTTTCCAATCCCAGCTCCACCTCATAAGTTGTATGATCTTTGGACAGGTAACTTAACTTAAAACAGAGTTAGTAACCGTACTTCCCTCACATGATAGTTGCAAGAATTAAATAATTTAAAACATGAAAAATGCTTAGAACAAACCAAGGAAATAGTGTTTGCTTTATTATTATTATCAATCTATCCTAAGTTTGAAGTCTTCTAAGAAACTAGCTTCTAAGTTTTTTGTTTGTTTACTCTCAGAAAAGCACAACTTCCTGTTTCTAAGGGGTGAAAAGCTTTTTTAAAGTTATAAAAAGACTCAAAGCCTTCTTGGACATCAAATAGCTCTTACAAAACAACATTTTGATGAGTTAAGTGTAAAAGAATCAAAAACATACGGATTAAATTTCCTTTATAATACACATGGGTTTAAAGTGAAGAGAAAACTGCTTAGCAAAACATATTTTGGGTTTGCCAAACCCAAAACATTGAAAAACAGTTCAAGACATTCTGCAGACCCAGAACAGAACCAGGTCCCCCCATCCATAGTTACATAAAATCTCCACTTATCTAGACCTCTGAACCCCAAACTGCTTCACAGCTGGTCATCTTTTGATCAATCTTCTCAAAGGATCAGTTTTCTTCAATTTATGAGGAAGTGTGCTGCACCTCAGAAGTAGTATATAAGCAGTTTATAATTTAAAGGACAAAGAGGTTATCGTCTGCATATGATTTTTATTTTAATATTTTATTGAAGATCTGTAACTATGCATTTGAATGTGATAAATGTTGCAATTAAGATATAGGCAAAAGTCTTATAATAAGTTGATATTATATTTTACTGTTTGCAACACGACTGTGAGTAAGCAGCAACTTATACATTTAAAAGTGTTATTCAGGGCCAAATTAATATTGTAAAAGTTGTTTTCTACATAAAAGTATTTTTCTAGTACAATTTTCTTTATGACGGTATTAATACAACTCTGTCTGCACATGTTATCAAGATTGGAAAATATTTAATTGCCTCATCCAGACTCTCTTCACTCATGTATTAAAGTCAATGAAATGTTCCATAGCTCTATTTTAAGAAAACAAAAAAATTTCAAATTTTAGATTTCTTCTGAAACAAAAGATTTCCTAAACTGAACCCCTTTACAGGGGTTTATAGAGAAGCAGGGGGAAAAGCAGCCAGTAATACTAACTGATAGTCCAGAAAAACAGGCAGAAATCAAAAGTTCATGTTAGTATTGATGACGTGGTCACATCAAAAGAAGCAGTTTTTTAATAACAGAGGCAGATATATGGATGGCATGATCTACTTTTCTTCCTGCTAAGCCCTGCTTGCATATTTCCTATAGTAACCTACATCCAATATCATAAGACTTACTATATCAGTTAATAAGTCTGTCTGTAAATAAAATATTACGATAAAATAGAAAGAATTTAATATTTCAGAGTATATCTTAATTTGAAATTGGAGAGTGGCAAAACTAGCTCAAAACACATTTCTGTATGTTGAAATGCATTATTTTTGAAAAATTTTTTCTTAGCTACCTAACTAAAAAGACACTAACCTTAAAGATATTGTTCCCTTCGTAACAGCAGCCTAAGACAATGTGGGTGGTCCCTGTCTTCAAAAACTGTCAGATTCTCTTTGAGTAGAAAGTTTGCTGCTAAAATAACCCTTTTAAGAACAAAGTATTTATCTTATATGCACACATATTGTCTCTTTTTTTTATGACTAATTAAAAATTTGAGGCCAGAGTGACAAATTGAAAAAATGGGAGCTAATTAAACTGAAGAGCTTCTGCACAGCAAAAAAAAACGTTCAACAGAGTAAACAGACAACCTACAGAATGGTAGAAATTTTTACAAATTATGCATTTGACAAAAGTCTAATATCCAACATCTATAAGGAACTTAAATATATTTACAAGAAAAAAAACATTAAAAAGTGGGCAAAGGACATGAACAATTTTCCAGAGAAGACATACATGCAGCCAACAAGCAAATGAAACAACGCTCAACATGACTCATCACTAGAGAAATGCAAATCAAAATCACAGTGAGATATCATCTCACACAGGTCAGAATGGCTATTATTAAAAAGTGAAGAAATAACAGATGCCGGCAAAGTTGCGGAGAAAAATGAACACTTATACATCATTCATGGGAGTGTAAATTAGTGCAACCATTGTGGAAAGCAGTGTGGTGATTGCTCAAAGAACTAAAAGCAGAACTACCATTTGACCCAGCAATCCCATTACTGGGTATATATCCAGAAGAATCTAAATCATTGTTTTATAAGGAAACATGCACGTGTATGTTCGTTGCAGCACTATTCACAGTAGCAAAGACATGAAATCAACCTAAACGCCCATCAATGGAAGACTGGGTAAAGAAAATGTAGTACCTATATGCCATAGAATACTATGCAGTCATAAAAAAGAACAGGATCATATCCTTCACAGGGATGTAGATGGAGCTGGAGGCTCCTTAGCGAACTAATGCAGGAACAGAAAACCAAATACTGCATGTTTTCACTTACAAGTGGAAGCTAAATGATGAAAACACGTGGACACAGAGGGCAACAACAGACACTGGGGCCCTTTGGAGGGTGGAGGGTGGGAGGAGGGAGAAGATCAATAAAAATAACTAATGGGTACGAGGCTTAATACCTGGGTGATGAAATAATCTGTACGACAAGCCCCTGAGACATAAGTTTACCTATATAACAAATCTCCACGTATACCGCTGAACTTAAAATAAAAGTTAAAAAATAAAATAAAATAATCGATGAATATAGACACTGGTTTGCATTTTACTAGTTTTGTAGAAATGTCAGTGAAGAACACAGTACAGAATTTATAATCTCCAACAGTCTCCTTGGTAGCCACTGTTCCTGTTTGCTCAAGAATTTTCTTTCTGATGAATTTAGGATCAGATCTTCTGCAGATATGTTATTTTGGCTCACAAGAGACTGGAGCCCCTTGATTAGTCCTGGAAAGTGCTTCAGTTATAAAAGAAAAATAATTATACTGAAAGTAAAATTTTACGATGACTCATTCCACTTTATAGAAATTTTGATTTTTTTATGACAAAAAAAGATAACCTGCCCTTGATGCAACTTTTTTTGTTTTACTAGTATAAGGGGGCTTATGTCTGGTTTTCGTTTGTTTGTTTAACTTTTATTTTAAGTTCAGTAATACAAGTACAGGTTTGTTACATAGGTCAACTTGTGTCATGGGGATTTGTTGTGAAGATTATTTTATCATCCAGGTATTAAATCTAGTACCCATTAGTCATTTTTCCTGATCCTCTCCCTTCTTCCATCTTCTACCCTCTGAAAGGCTCCAGTGCATCTTGTTCCCCTCTAGTAAAATATGATAAAACTTTCAAAATTTCAGTTCATAAACAGGAGAACAAGTTGAAATTAGAGAAAAGACTACATTATAGATTATTGTCATGAAAACACATGTGAATTAATTTAAATTGTCTGAAGTGACTCAAACTAATCTAATAAAGCAGCAGATATCTTTTGGGGACAATACATCAGTGACTGGCTTGTCTGTATTTATCAGTATTCACATATAAGTGAGAATTTCTGGAATAATTATCAAGTTTTCCAAATGTTTTGTAATACTATAAATATTTCCCAGAAATCTTAATTATGACATTAATCACTTAATAAAGAGCTGTTTAGCAAGGCAAAATCTCAGTCCAGCCACTGTCTAAACCATCAAAAGTATCAAATAAATGAAAATCAAATTAATGAAGTTTTATCATAAGTGACATTCTGTTGTACATTATTCAAAGGAAATGGCCACAAGTGCTCACTGCTTGACCTATTTCATATCTCATGAATTAGATTGATTTTTAAAATCAATATCTATTAGATCATCTGTGGTCTCTGACTACTCATTATCATGTAGATATGCAAGTTTCATGGCTGTTTGATCTCATAGAGATATTTAAAGCATAGGATCCAAATTAACCTCCTTTCCCTAATAAGCTGATAAGAAGGACTCCAGGTTTACTCCTTTATCAGAGATGTACTGAAGATCCAGTAGGTGCTAGCCACTAAAGAATCAGAGAAGATATCATAGTTTAGCCATAGGCTAATAAAAAGTAACTAATGGGTACTAGGCTTAATACCTGGCTGATGAAATAATCTGTACAATAAACCTCCATGACACAAGTTTATCTATGTAACAAACTTGCACTTGTACTCCTAAACTTAAAATAAAAGTACAACAAACAGACAAAATAAACAAAAATAAACCCCTTTATACAACAACTCTTTATTAAGTGATTTAAAATTAAGACTCAAAAACCTGAAAAAATACACAGTGAAAAGAGACCTCAGAGAACATCTTATGCAACTCTCATTTTACAGGCGAAAAATCTAAGCCCAGAACAGTCAAAAAGATTTGTTAAATTAAGTGTCATTTGGTGTGTATACAACTTGGAAAAGAGTGACGCATGATCTATGCTCTTTTGACATATATGGAGAATCTGTTGCATAGTTAATGTAGCTACCATCTATATTTTTATTGCTGCATAATTGTCTATGTAGTGCTTTGGCTCAAAATATGTGTGTGTATGTGTCGTTTCCTTTAAGCAAACCTCAGTCTGAACATTCAGTTTGGAATTGTGTTAATTAAATCAAGGTCCTGTGCTGTTTCTTGTTTGGATCACTTAATCTGGTTTTGTGCCACGGTCTTCAGTTTGGCAAGGCATATCACAAATACATTTCAGGTGAATTAGGTAAGAGAGCACAGCTAAATAAAAAATAATTATTAAATATGAATTATTCCCTCTTCTGGAAAAACTACTCAGCCTAAATATCCTATGGAAAAATGAATCTGTAGGCAGAACATGGACCTTGTTGACAGCTAGGTTAAATTACTCAATGATCACTAAAGGGTAATTCTGTTTTATTTTCTATTTCCAGCCATCTCCACATCAGCTTGCCTTGCAGTAGCAGCTAAGATGACATCCATTCTCTGCTCATGTTCAGATGAGTGTACCCATTTTGAAAAAGATATGTCATAGTAATGACTAGAAGACACTATTAGTAGGCCTTTACTTTTTTCCACAGAATCCCAATTTTATTCAGACTTTCATCACTCAGAGAGGATGACCCTATAAACAGCTAAAAGATAAATCTTCATTGTTTTAAACTAATTGTGGTTTTCCCATTCTCTTGCCAATGATTAACTCGACCACAGCTGTGTCAGAGGAAGTCCATGGGCATCTATCTGGGAAAGGTTTCCGTAGCTGAAATGGTCAGCTGACCCCCAAAGCTTAATTTTTCCATTCCATAGCCTATGGTAGCTACTGGAAAGCAGCTGTCCAGCAAGGTACTATATTTCCCAATCCCTTTTTCACACATAAGGACAATGAGTTCTTGCCAATGGAATGTGATCAGAAGGCCGCATATGCAGCTTGCTTTCTCCATGCTGCTACAGCTTTGGATATCATGAAGAGACCCTCATCAAGAAATTCTCCAGTTTGAGGGAACTTGTCCAGAAATATCTGTATTAGACTTTACAAAAGTGATAAATTTTACTGTTTAAAGCTACTTCTCTAAATCCTACTTTTTTTCTTTTTTGTTTTAATTGTCAACAATTTTACTGTATATACGGGTTACAATGTAACGTTTCAATGCATGTATACCTTGTGGAATGATCAAATCAGGATAATTAGCATATCCATCACCTCAAATATTTATCATTTCTTTGTGGTTACAACATTTAAAATTCATCCTTTTTGGCTATTTTTAAATATACAAAATATTATTATTAACTATAGTCACCTTACACCTTACTGTGCAATAGAACATCAGAACACATTCCTCCTAGCAAACTAACACTTTGTACCCCGTACCAATGTCGCCCTTTTCCCTGACCACCCCTCCTCCCTCAAACTTCCCACCCTAGCCTCTGGTAGCCACCATTCTACTCTCTACTTGAACGACTTTGATTTTTTTATATTTCACATATAAGTGAAATCATATTGTATGTCTCTCTGTACCTGGCTTATCTCACTTAATATAATGTCTCCTAGGTTCACCGATGTTGTCATAAAGACAGAATTTCCTGTGTTTTCTTAAGGTCGGATGGTATTCTATTGTGTATATATACCACATTTTTAAAATCCACTCATCTGTTAATGGACAATAGTATACAAGCGTTTCCTCTCCTTCACATTCTTGCCAATGCTTGCTTTTACTCATCTTTTTGGTAATAACCAATCTAACAGGAGTGAGATGATATCTCGTTCTGGTTTTAATCTGCTTTTCTTTATGATTATAGATGTTAAACTTTTTTCATATATCTGTTGGCCACTTGTATGTCTTCTTTTCAGAAATGTCTATTCAAGTCCTTTGCCCATTTTTAAATAAGATTATTTGTTTTTTTGTTACTGAGTAGTTTGAGTGCCTTGTATATTTTGAATATCAGACCATTATCCTATACATTATTTGCAAATATTTTCTCCCAATCTATGCATTATTTCTTCATTCTCTTTGCCTTTCTTGTGCAGAAGTTTCTTAATTTGATACAATTCCATTTGTCTATTTGTGCTTTCGTTGCCTGTGCTTTTAAGGTCATATCCAAGAGATCTCTGCTCACACCAATGTCATGGAGATTTTCCCCTCTGTTTTCTTCTAGTAGTTTTGTAGTTTCAAGTTTTAGATTTAAATTTTTAATTCATTTTTAGTTGATTCTTATATAAAGGATAAGATAAGGGTCTGTTTTCATTATTTTGTATATGGATATTCAGTTTTCCCAATATCATTTATTGTAGCAACTTAAATGAATGGTGTTGGGAATGCTGAGTATTTCCACATAGTGTCTTCTTGACACTTTTGTTGAAAACCAATTGACAATACATGTGTGGGTTTATTTCTGTGCTGTCTACCATATTCCATTGGTCAATGTGTCTGTTTTTATGCCAGTATCATGCTGTTTTTATGACTATAGCTTTTTAATATACTTGAAATCTGGTAGTGTGATGCCTCTAGCTTGGTTGTTTTTGGTCAAATTGTTTTGGCCATTCAGGACTTTATGTGATTCCACACAAATTTTGCGATTTTTTTTCTATTTCTGTGAAAAAATGGCTTTGGAATATTGATAGTGATTGCACTGAATCTGTAGATCACTTGGACACTATAGATATTTTAACAATATTAATTATTGCTGTTCATGAATACAGGATATCTTCAATTTTTTTCATCCGTGTTTCATAGTTTTTAATACACAGTTCTTTCACTACTTTGGTTAAATGTACTCCTAAGTATTTATTATGATATTTTAAATGAGATTGTGTTCTTAACTTCCTTTTTGAGTAGTTTGTTGTGAGTGGATAGAAACACACCTATTTTTAAATTTGATTTTGTATTCTGCAACTTTACCAAATTCATTTATCAGATGGAGTCTTTGGGATTTTCTATGCAAAAGATTGGGTCATTTGCAGAGACAATTTTGCTTCTTGCTTTCCCACTTGGATGCCTTTTATTTCTTTCTCTTGACTAATTGCCCTGGCTAGGACTTTCAGTACTATATTGAAAATGAGTGGGGAGAGCAGACATTCTTTTCTTTTTCTTGATCTTAGAGGAAAAGTGGTTTTCAACCTTTCATGGTCGAATATGATGTTCACTGTGGGCTTGTCAAATATGGCCTTTCTTATGTTGAAGTATATTTCTTCTATACCTAATTAGTTGAGAGTCTTTATCATGAAAGAATGTTGTGTTTTGTCAGATGCTTTTTCTACATCTATTGAGATGATCACATGACTCTTATCCTTCATTCGGTCAATGTAGTATATCTGTTTACTTTTGTGATCCTTCTGGTTTAGTCCTCATTTCTAAAATAATTTTTTTTATTTTATTGTCAACATTTCCATCAATTCCGTCAAGTCATTCCTTAATGTTTCTACTTCTGATTTATGTTCTCTAGTAAACACTTCAATTTCTGGTGAGTTTTTTTATTGTTGTTGTTGAGACAGGTTCTCACTCTGTCAACTCAGGCTGGAGTACAATATATAATCACAGCTCATTGCAACCTAGAACTCCTGGGCTCCAGCAATCCTCCCACCTCAACCTCATGAGTAGCTAGAACTATAGACACACACCATCGTTCCCAGCTAATTATTATTTTTTTTTAGAGATTGGTTCTCACTATGTTGCCCAGGCTGGTCTCGAACTCCTAGCCTCAAGTGATCTTCCTGCCTCAACCTCCCAAAGTGCTGAGATTACAGGCACGAACCACCTGTATTATTATCTTACATCATCATTACACCGTCATTATCTTAATGTTTATTAGATAATTTTGAAATACTACAATTTCAACCTTTTTTCAGCATGTTTCTGGAATGTTGTAATTATTTATAGAACTGTGATTCTACTTATTCTCCTTTTTCATACAATAACTTTGTATGGAATTTGATCTTAATAGTTTTCTGTTGTTTATTTTTAGGTGAATGTAGTTTTCCATAAATTTAGAAGGAGTCTTGGCCCAAATGTATTTTCTAATATTACAGAGCACACTATTCTATTGTTTTCATGTGGTATCTTAAGATATGGTAACTTACTTTCTGTGATTTTCTGGCTCTTTTCCTTCCCCTCCTGCACTTTAATTGAATCTTTCCCTCTTCTTTTTCTCAATTGTCTCTATCCTGCTCAATTTTTATGCCACTCCCAGCAGTTTCTGCTCATTGTGAAGCCCTGCCCTAAAAAGAATCTGCCTGGTCACTTTTGATAATTCACAAGGGTAGGGATAGGTTGCACTCAACACTAATGGAGTGGGCAAAGTCCTGCCCAATTTCAGCTTCTCTTCTCAACTTGGCCTGTTACATTTTCCAGAGAATGCCTTTTCTCTCTTTCTCAGTGTATTATATCAGCCCATTCTCACGCTGCTAGAAAGCACTACCTGAGACTGGGTAATTTATGAAGAAAAGAGGTTTAATTGACTCACAGTTCCATAGGTTGTACAGGAGGCATGGCTGGGGAAGCCTCAGGAAATTGACAGTCATGGCAGGAGGCAAAGAGGAAGCCAGCACGTCTTACATGGCAGGAGCAGGAGGGAGAGAGAATGAAGGGGAAAGTGCTACACACTTTCAAACAACCAGCTCTTGTGACAACCCACTATCATGAGAACAGCAATGGTGAAATACATCCCCATGATCCAATCACCTCCCACTAAGTCCCTCCCACAACATGAGGGATTACAATTCAACATGAGATTTGGGTGGGGACACAGAGACAAACTATAGCGCTCGGGTTTGTTGGATGCCTTGTTGCATCTCTCTGGTTTCTCCCACAAAGATACTAATAAGACTCATATTTTGTGAGTGTTGGTGGTTTGTGTCCAACTGCACATAGCATGGTGTTTGCTAATACACCTTACCTAGTGTGATAGTTAATACTGAGTATCAACTTGATTAGACTGAAGAATGTAAAGTATTGCTCCTGGATGTGTCTGTGAGGATGTTGCCAAACAAGATTAATATTTGAGTCACTGGGCTGGGGAAGGCAGACCCACCCTTAATCTGGGTGGACACCATCTAATCAGCTTCCAGTGAATATAAAGCAGGCAGAAAAACATGGAAAGGTGAGGCTGGCCTAGACTCCCAGTCTACCTCTTTCTCCTGTACTGGATGCTTCCTGCCCTCAACCATCAGACTACAGTTCTTCAGTTTTGAGACTCAGACTGGCTTCCTTGCTCCTCAAGCTTGCAGGCAGCCTATTGTGGGACCCTGTGGTTGTGTAAGTTAGTACTTAATAAACTCCCCTTTAATATATATCCATCCTATTAGTTCTGTCCCTCTAGGGAACCCTGACTAATACACCAATTTTTTTTTAAATGTTGTGTATGAGTTTTCTGCTTTTGCTATCTGATCTCTCTCTGATTTTATCTGGGGGTTTTGGAAGACCCAAAATGATGACTGGAATTAATTCTTCAGCACACTCATGTATTTATGTAATTATTACTACATTTTCAACTAAAATTAAATTTAAACCAATTTTTTAAATTTAACAGAATTTAATTTGAGAAAGAAGGATTCATGAATTGGGCAGTCTCCCGAGCCAGAGTAGGCTCAGAGAGACTCCAGTACAGCCACATGGTGGAAGATTTACAGATAGAAAAAAAGGAAAGTAAAGAAAATGGAAGTGAGGTACAGAAACAAGTGACCAAAACTTAGGGCCTTAGTGCCACTCTCAGTCAACATCATTTGGGGTTTCTGGTCACAGCACACCATTTATAAATTACGGTGTCGTAATGGCCACACATTTCTATGAGTTTTTGTCATTCCAGCTAGAGACCATAGGACAATCTAGAAATGGTTGCATGCAAACTCTTAAAACTTTTGAGATAATACAGCACAACACGGAGACTACTATTATGACTATCAGGAGGATGATACCAAGCGTTTAGAGTGTGCTCCTTAGCCAGGGTCTCCATAAACCAAAACAATTAAAATAGATAGATAAAGCTAGATAAAGAGTCTACTTGCTTTAACCAAGCAGTCCCTTTGCTAATCCTCTACAACTGAGCCTCTATAATACCCAGGGTATTGCTCCATGAACAATTAGAAGTATGAGCAACTGCACAGACACTTCTCCATTTAGCCAGTAAGTAATCCAGAGCAATTCCTTCATTTAGCACAATTTTAAGAAGAGTGTAACTGTAGCTTTTGCAGTAGAATCTGCTATACAGCCTAGTATGAGTAAATTTCTAATCATTGCCTCATTTACTCCAAACCATAGATAAAGAGACCTAATATATAGTGCCAAATCAGAAGCATGAAGACCTACTGGCAATGTTCTCTTTAACCTATGATGTAAGTTAAGAGGAGTGAACCAATATTTTGTTTCTGACTGCTTATGAAGCCACAAAGGTACCAGTAAAATTTATTGTCCACATTGGCCCTTCATCTTAAAAGAATAGAAATGTATTCTAATTAATAAGAATGGGGTCTGAAGGATAGAAAATTAGGCAGTGTCTTGCCCTGCAAGTAGTTTATTTGAAAGTGATTTCAGGAAGCAGGGAGTACACGAACAGGAATCGTAAAATGAAAAGAAGAAAAACCAATACGAGAGTGTGTAATGGAGATGGCTAGATTACAGGAAACTACCTGAGACTGTGACCTTTCACA
The DNA here is from genome assembly GCF_003255815.1 of Theropithecus gelada. Taxonomy (NCBI): domain Eukaryota; kingdom Metazoa; phylum Chordata; class Mammalia; order Primates; family Cercopithecidae; genus Theropithecus; species Theropithecus gelada. The sequence continues at coordinate 83,294,734 of NC_037671.1, read as the reverse complement.
GAGCTTTAAAAAAAGTCTCCCAGAACTGTCCACCTGAATTATGTAAGAACAACAAAGTATTTCTATAACTATTTCATCCCCCATTGACCAGGGAAACCCCATAATTTAAGTCTCCCACACCTCTGGGCTGTGCATATGTAAATACACAGTGGATTCCCCTGGGCATTACAAGCCAGGCATCAGAGAAACCTCAAGACAGGAAGAGCTATATCCTCTTGCCAATGATAGATGCCGTTGATTACCCATGAAAAGCTGGACAAAATATGGGTAGAACTACTTGATACAACACACTGAATGATGTAAAATAAAATCATGAGGATTTTGATAGTGCCTCAAGGAGTGTTTATAAAGGTTGAGTAAAAGTTTAGTAAAATATCTAAAAACAAACTCTTCTGGATTAATAAATAAGGAAATTTCAGAGGAAATATTTAAAGTACTTAGGAGTAGAATTCAGGAAATGAGACTTATATAATCTTTTATGTAATCAATCCTGTTAATCTAATCATATTTTGAAGTATTAATTGCAAATTATTCCCATATGAATATTAGCTTAAGTTCCTAGAGGCTGTTTATGGAGTAATCTCATAGACATTTAGTTTCAGTTACTGTCTCTTATGGTGAACTATCATAAAATATACAGCTATGTATAATCATATGAGATGCATATCATTGACCATTTCTAATATCTGAATAATGTCTGAACAAAATTATATATAAATAGATATTATATATAATAAATATATAAGCTACATAATAGATATAATAGATATATATTAGATATAATAGATATTCTACTCTATATATATCACTAACCAAGTCATTTTATAAAAATGATTTTAAATGATTTAAAAATCAGGCATTTTTGTATTTGACTTTTTGTTCTAGGAAAAAAAAAATGTCCTGTCCAGTACTATAAGTTTCTTAAATAGTCATAATGACATACTTGGCATGTTCTACTTCATTAGCTAGTCTTATAAAATAAGATCACATTTATTTTTAGCCCCCATCTACCCAGACTACTTCAGCTTCTCCAGGGAACATAGGTCATCAGACCCCATGATTATTTACACTGGTCAATAACAGACTCTGTCCCCACTGGTTTTATACAGGGAAAGTGGGCATGGCCTTCAAGGCCAGTACCACAACCTCCTACCTGAAGGAGGCCCTGCAATGAACCTACTTTGCCTTTAGTACTCCTTTTAAGTTTTCTTTAGCTGTCCTTTTGAGTTTTGGATGGCTGGTGTGGATAGTAAAATCAATATACTAAAAAGTCATTTCTAAAGCCATGTTTGGAGCTATTCATCCTTCAATAGTTCCTCAGGGTCCATGCAAAAAGAGTGCTCTTTCTGACAGCATAATCTTAGATACAGGTGTTCCAAGGCAAAGAGAGTTCAGGTTCCCAATGTCATGGCTTCCAGTTGATAACGTGTAGCCTTTTCCCCAAAACACATATCATCATTGTACCTAGAAATAATCCTCCCCACAACTTAGTTTATGTGTAGATATCAGTTCTGGCTCCTCTTGCCAATATTGTGGCAAAGATAGCTGATATACTGATGTCCTAGTTAACACACTGTGATGTCTGTAGAAATTTAGAAACAATTGGTCCTATCCCTGTCATTTTACTGATGAAGAAGTCAAAGCCTGGAGTTAAAAAAAATAGCCAGAGTAAAACATCTAAGTATTTGGGTATAGATTTAAGAATAGATATTTTTATTCTTCTTTTTGTACCACATCTTACCTCTGGCCCCTGAATGAAAAGAAGGATTTAGAATCAATAACAGGAGGGATCATTAAAAATTATCAAATATATGGAAATTAAATAATATGTTCCTGAACAACTATTGGGTCAAAGAAGAAATTAAAGGAGAAATTTTAAAATATATTGAGACAAGTGAAAAGGAAACGTAGCATACTACAACTTATGAGATGCAGCAAAAGTGGTTCTAAGAGGGAAGTTTATAGCGGTAAATGTGTTGTGGAAGGGATCTGGTGGGAGATGATTGAATCACATGAGCAGGTCTTTCCCATTCTGTTCCTGTGATAGTAAATGGGTCTCATGAAATCTGAGGGTTTTAAAAATAGGAGTTTTCCTGCACAAGCTCTCTCTTTGTCTGCCACCATCCATGTAAGATGTGACTTGCTCCTCCTTGCCTTCTGCCATGATAGTGAGGCCTCCCCAGTCATGTGTAACTGTAAGTCACATAAACCTCTTTTTTTTTTGGACACTGCCCAGTCTTGGGTATGTCTTTACTCAGCAGTGTGAAAATGAACTAATACAATAAATTGGTACCAGGAGTAGGAAGCTACAGGAAAGATACCCAAAAATGTGGAAGTAACTTTGGAACTGGGTAACACGCAGAGATTTGAACAGTTTGGAAGATTCAGAAAAAGACAGTAAAATGTGGGAAAGTTTGGAACTTCCTAAAGATATGTTGAATGGCTTTTACCAAAATACTGATAATGATATGGACAATGAAATCCAGGCTGAAGTGGTCTCAGATGCAGATGAGGAACTTATTGGGAAATGGAGCAAAGGTGACTCTTGTTATGTTTTAGCAAAGAGACTGGCAGCATTTTGACCCTGCCCTAGAGATTTCTGGAACTTTGAACTGGAGAGAGATGATTTTGGGTATCTGGTGGAAGAAATTTCTAAACAGCATAGCATTCAAGAGATGAATTGCTGTTAAAGGCATTCCGTTTCAAAAGGTAAACAGAGAATAAAAATTTGGAAAATTTGCAGCCTGACAATGCAATAGAAAAGAAAATCCCACTTTCTGAGGAGAAATTCAAGCCAGCTGCATAAATTTGCATAAGTAATAAGCAACCAAGACAATGAGGAAAATGTCTCCAGGGCATGTCAGAGACTTTTGCAGCAGCCCCTCCCATCACAGGCATGGAGGCCTAGGAGGAAAAAGTTGTTTTGTGGGCCAAGCCCAGGGTCTCTGTGCTGTGCACAGCCTAGAGACTTGGTGCCCTGCATCCCAGCTGCTTCAGCCATGGTGAAAGGGGAAAATGTAGAGCTCAGGCCATGGTTTCAGAGGGTGGAAGCCTCAAGCCTTGGCAGCTTCCACGTGGTGTTGAGCCTGTGAGTGCACAGAAGTCATGAACTGAGGTTTGAGAACTTCTGCCTAGATTTCAGAAGATGTATGGGAATGCCTGGATGCCCAGGCGGAAGTTTGCTGTAGGAACAGGGTCCTCTTGGAGAACCTCTACTAGAGCAGTGCAGAAGGAAAATGTGGAGTGGGAGCTCCCACATAGAGTCCCTACTGGGGCATGGCCTAGTGGAGCTGTGAGAAGTGGGCCACCATCCTCCAGACCTCAGAATTGTAGGTAAACTGACAGCTTGAACCATGCACCTGGAAAAGCTGCAGACGCTCAATGCCAGCCCATGAAAGGAACCAAGAGGACAGCTATACCCTGAAAAGACACAGGGGCAGAGCTGCCCAAGACTATGGGAACATACCTCTTGTATCAGTATGACTTAGATATGAGACATGAAGTCAAAAAAGATCATTTTGGAGCTTTAACATTTGGCTGCCCTGCTGGATTTTGGACTTGCTTGGGGCCTGTACCCTCTTTGTTTTGACCAATTTCTCCCAGTTAGAATGTCTGTATTTACCCAATGTCTATACTGCCATTGGTATCTAGGAAGTAACTAACTTGCTTTCGATTTTACAGGTTCATAGGTGGAAGGGACTTGCCTTATCTCAGATGAGACTTTGGTCTGTGGACTTTTCAGTTAATGCTGAAATGAATTGAGATTTTGGGGGAACTGTGGGAAGGCATGATTGGTTTTGAAATGTGAAGATATGAGATTTGGGAGGGGCCAGGGGCAGAATAATATGGTTTGGCTATGCGTCCTCACCCAAATCTCATCTTGTAGCTCCCATAATTCCCATGTGTGTGGGATCATCTCCCATCCTGGTGGGAGATGATCGAATACTGGGGGTGGGTCTTTCCTGTGTTGTTCTCATGATAGTTAATGAGTCTCATGAGATTTGATGATTTTAAAAATGGGAGTTTTTCTGCACAAGCTCTCTCTTTGCCTGCTGCCATCCATGTAAGATGTGACTTGCTTCTCCTTACCTTCCACCATGATTGTGAGGCCTCCCCAGCCACGTGGAAGTGTAAGTCCAATACACTTCTTTCTTTTGTAAGTCGCCCAGTCTTAGGTATGTCTTTATCAACAGCTTGAAAACAGACTAAAACAAAGATGTAATATAGAAAGGTGAAGTCAAAGTCCCGTAGTCATATATTTGAATTAAGAAAGTTAGAATAAATTTGCTGATAAAAACCTAGAAACAATGACAAGCCCAAATCCATTGAGTAATCCTGGAGCTAGATTATGTCTTCTTACACCATTTGTACTAGAAGACTCAGGCTTCTTAAAGAAATGGCTGATTCCAGGTCTGGCGCAAGAAATGTGCAAGATAATCTAAAATATCTTGCAACACCACAAAAGAAGGAAGGATCATTTTCTAATGTCAAAAGACTTTAGAGTCAAATTGAAAGAAGCTCTGATTGGCCAAAGATAAGACAATAAAAGTGTCAGGAAGGACAGAATTAATGATCAATTGAAACCCATTAAATATATTTAAAATTTTTGTAATGATATTTAAAATAAAGTGAATTGGTCATCTTTTGAGGATGACAGAGAACCACTTTATTATATTTAAAACTGAATTTAAAAAATAATTGAGCATTTACACTGCCTCTCCTTTAGGTACTGTGCTACTGGGTAATAGTAGACAAGAGGAAACATCACCTTATAAAGCTATACCAGCTAACAAATGAAAAAGAAGCAACACAATTATGTTACTTTGTTGGAAGCCCCAATAAATTACTGTATCTAAGTTTAGCTTTAAACATCAACTGCTTTAAACATTAACAAAGAACGAAAATCAGACATTATGTACCTTCTAATGAAAACTTATCATTTTGTCAAAGGGACTGAACTTGAATCCAACTAAGTACGGATTTAGCTACCAATTTGCAGGAAATACAGAGGACAGAGGAACATGTCAAACTGCACCATGAGTATACAGTCAGCAAAATCCAGATTGTTGACTCTGGTAGGTCAAACGTTCTAGATTCTTCACAGACATATTGTAAGAAAAAGAAACCAATGGTTGAGAAAACTGTAATTAAAAGAGGCATAAAATTATAGCAAGTTTTTTTAAATGGGCAAGACTGAACTATATCATATCTAGGGATGCTCATTTGGATAGTAAAATCACAAGGAAATGTAAGGAAGCACTTCCTATACATGTTCAGATTGTGCTTCAGGAAGTACAGGGAAAGTGCTGTAATGGAGTTGGGTCTATGGGGGTATTTCTGGAGAGGCTGTCAACATTCTACTTCTTAAAATAAGTGGTGGTTACAAGGCTATTCACCCTTGATAAGTTGCTAAGCTATCCATTTGCTTTGTGTGGTTTTCTGGAGCTGCATTTTATTTTAAAATAAAAGGTAATAACATAAACAAAATATAAGCATATATCAAATATAATGTGTATATCTACATGAAAGATGCATTTTGTAGGCAGAAATATTTTTTAAATGAATCAACCTGCTTCACAGAGTCCACGGTTCTTAATACAACAGATAAAATATTATTAACACTGAAAAACATAGTATATTAACATTTTTGTTATCCCATTTGCCTAACATAATGGTAAGAATATAAGTACTATTTATTGAAAGTTCATCATATGGTGAACACTGTGCCAATTGCTTTACATGAATTATCTCATTTAATCCTCCCAAAAACGTTTACAAATAGTGACTGTAATTATCTTAAAGGAATATTCCACATAAGGAGACTGAAGCTTAGAAAGAGTAAGTCTCATACCTGATGTTCCCCAACTCCAAGTAACACAACTGGAATTTGAACCCTGGCAGTCTAACTCCAGACAAAGTTCTACCTCCAAAGCAGATGTTCAACAATTACTATCTAATAGAGGTTTTAAAAGAGGAATACAGGCCGGGCACAAAGGCTCACACCTGTAATCCCAGCACTTTGGGAGGCTGAGGCAGGTGGATCACTAGAGATCAGGAGTTCAAGACCAGTCTGGCCAGCATGGTGAAACCTCATCTCTACCAAAAATACAAACATTAGTTGGGCATGGTGGCACGTGCCTGTATTTCCAGCTACTCAAGAGGCTGAGAGAGGAGAATTACTTGAACCCAGGAAACAGATGTTGCAGTGAGCCAAGACCATGCCACTGCACTATAGCCTGAATGACAGAGGGAGATTCTGTCTCAAAAAAATAAAAAATAAAAAATACATTTTGCCTTCCTATTTTCTATTCATTGCATTATTCTAGACATAAAATATCAACCAATTATATTTGTGTTTGAGTTGAATACATTATATCAAAATAATATAAATAATACATATCACATTAGTCAAACACAATATATCGAACCAATATTTGTTGTTTTGTTTTTTTTTTAAGACAGAATTTTGCTCTTGTTTCCCAGGCTAGAGTGCAATAGAGCAATCTCGGCTCACTGCAACTTCTGCCTCTTGGGTTCAAGCGATTCTCTTGCCTCAGCCTCCCGAGTAGCTGGGATTACAGGTGCCCTCTACCACACCCAGCTAAGTTTTTGCATTTTTAGTAGAGATGGGGTTTCACTATGTTGGCCAGGCTGGTCTCAAACTCCTGACCTCAGGCGATCCACCCACCTTGGCCTCCCAAAATGCTGGGATTACAGGCATGAGCCATTGCTCCTGGCCTTGGTAATTTTTAAGAGCCATCATAATCCTATGTTCAATGAGTGTTTAAGAGAAAAGGAGAAAGATAGGGGGTGAGAGAAAAAGAGGAAGGAAGGAAAGAAGGAAGGAAGGGAGGGAGGGAGGGAAGGAAGGAAGGAAAGAAGGAAGGAAGGAAGGAAGGAAGGAAGGAAGGAAGGAAGGAAGGAAGGAAGGAAGGAAGGAAGGAAGGAAGGAAGGAAGGAAGGAAGGAAAGATAAACCCATCCCCGGACTTACAAACCTTAGGGAAGTGACTTACTCTCCCAAAGCCTGTTTCCTCTTCAGCTTCCTTCAATTGCCCAGTGATTCTCTTGATTAGTACTAAATCAACAAAATGAAATTAACTCAGAGTGCATGGGGAAGAACCAATGGTCATGCTGATTATTTTTAAATTCTCTAAACTGCTTAAAACATTAAAAATAAAATATTGTTCTGTTTTGGCTATATTGTATACACTGTTTTAATGTCAATATGAATCTTTGACAAGCAATTTTCATAGCTTTAACTGATTATTGAGGTACATACAGAAAGTCAATATTACAAAGAAAAAATAATGTAACTATTTTTATCAAATTAATAAACATGAGACTTTTGAATGGGAGCATCTTAAAAAGTTGTTCTATTCAAATAGTATTTATTTTATCCAATTTAGCCTTAGGTGTTAGGTTAACATTGGAATTACGAGTTTACCTTTCAATATCTGAATTTCAGTTACAATATATGATTTTAATAAAATTGTGCAAGGAACACTAAATTCCAAAACCTCAATACTTTTAAGGACACAGTTGCATTATGCAATTAAACTTTAGAATTCACATAAATATCAAACAGTCTTTACTTCACAATGAAGTGGTTATGGTTACATTGTATATTTGCTATTACAATTACTACTAACCTCATTAGAAACAAATATGTTTTTGTTGTTATTTTTTGTCCTGGGTTATGCCCAGTAATGTTCTGTGTGAATTATGCTACAGACATTTCTGGAATTCTGGATAAGTTTAAAAATTAAGTTGCCCTGTTATATCAATGTACCACTCTGTGACACCTTCTTCTTTATTCCTCCTTTCTTTTTTCCTCCCTTGGTTTTCCTTCTTTCCTCCACTGAACAAATAATTATCGGCTGCCTACAACATACCAAAGCCTATGTTAAACAAACACAACACAATTCTGTTCTCATGTTGCTTAACCTAGAGGCATATATAAACAAATACACAGGAGAATTTTATAAAATGTAATCTCTGCAAAATAGAAATAAGCCCTATATGGTTTGGGAGCGTAAGGAAGAAGCCCTGAGCTCAGACTGGTAGGAGAGGTGCAGAATGACACTTTTTTGAACATCAGCACCATCAACAATAAGGGAAATTGTTCCAAAGCTAGTAGATAGAATAAAATCCTTTCCCATAGGATTGTCTGCAACCAGACCCCTCTCCTTCCACAGTCTCTCCTATTTAAAGCACCACTTTTAAAATGTTGCCCTTAAAAGACAAAGATCAGGAAACTGACAGCTCGCAAAGCAGTCTGCTGGCACCAGAGCTCAAAGGAACAGGCCCTAAAATGCAAAGGCTCTACTCGTTAGCCCAAACACAACTTGTTATAATCCCTTCTGCCTTCTGTGCTTGTATAATACAGACCTTCTTCGATTACAAGACACTTTGAAGATCTCACCTTCTCCCATTACTTGTCTTCTACATAAAATGCCCACAGATGTGAGACTGTTAGAATGTGGGAGAACTGCAGTTGATAATTTATAAACCAATACTTCCTATGGTTTGAAATTTGTTAGGATCCAGTGAAGTTGAAAGAGGGCATGTCGCTCCAGGAGCACCCCCTACTGACCACAAGGAGAGGTGGTGTAACACTGGGGGTGAGGTTGACAGGCCTGAAAATAATGATCAACACTTACTATCAAATACCAGTATCTATTGAGTGATATTCTGTGGTACAAGAGGACTAAGATTATACATTCAAGTGGCCAAAGCAATTATCTTATATTTTTTAATTTTTAAAACCAATATCTTTAATAATTTGACCCCTTCTAGAATAACATCACAAAAGGAACTTGTGGTTTGGCTTCATTCGAGCATCTTGGAGATGTTTTGATTTTGCTTTCGTTTGTTGTTGTTGTCATTTCTTTCTAAATGTATTCAAATCCTATTATGCACCAACTGAGCAAGAATGGAATGATGCAAAGAAATACCTAAAGATACCATGCTCTTACATGGAGAGATTCAGTTGATGAAATTTCCAGTTGTCCCAGATACCTCCTAAATTCAATATAATCTTAATCAGAACATAAATGGGATGTCTTAATAAATGTAACACATTGATTCTAAAGCTCATCTCTAAAAGAATAGGCAAAATATTTTTGATTTGCTATCCCAAATATCAGAACACAATACAAAACTGCAGTAATGAAAACATTGTGGTACTGGTGAAGGCAATGCACCAGAAACAGATTCAGGTGTTTGTGGTAATCTCAAATTTGGTAAAGGTACCTACTAAATTAATTAGAAAAGGATTACATGTAAAATATTGAGATAGTTAAACATAATGCCTATTTTAAGACATATACAAAAATAAACTATAGCTGATCAACAATCTAAACAAAAGAAATCACAAAGCAATAGAAGAATAAGTAGGATGACATTTTTCTCATACTAGAAGGTAGGTTTTCCCAAAACAAACATAAAGTGAGCGATAGTTTCAAGCTCCAAAAAATATATATTATCTTACAATTTTATTTAACATATGCATAGTTTATGTTTCTTCCTATCCAGTTCTGATCACTTTATACTTACTCCTTTTTCTTAATTTTATTTATTTTAGGGAAAGAGTCTCACTACGTTGACCAGATTGGCCTTGAACTCTTGGGCTCAAACGACCCTTCTGCCTTGGCCTCCAAGTAGCTGGAACTACATGAGCATGTTTTGCTATTGTTGTTTATTGAACACCATTTTCTCTTTCTTTCTTCCTTCCTTCCTTTCTTTCCTTCTTTCTTTCTCTTTTTCTCTTTCTTTCTTTCAAAGAGAAATGAGCCATAAGGAAATGAAGTCGCTTGGCTAACAAGTTTGGAATCATGAGCATTATTTCAGGAGTTCAGAGTCATTAACTCCTTTCAAATAATTGGACTTCCTCAAACTAATTCAAAACTCACAGATACTAGCTGAAGCATCTAGGTGTCTGGGGCTTGGTTTAAATACTCTTATTTTTCCCCCAAAATGAATGCCCCAGTATAGAAAACTAACAAAGACAACAACAAATTACAAGAAGGAATGGGGACTAAATCCTTTTCATTTCTAGAGAGAGAACAGGTGAGAGGTAAAGAGCTTCAGCTGCAAGAAAGCTCACTTTAAAGCTAATGTGAATAGGCACATTAATGACCATACTAATCTGTGGAAGAAGACCACTTAAAACACCCCTGTCGGAACTGGGTAAGGAATCTGTTGAAGAAGCCACTACTCGCAATTTAATGTTCCAGTAATCGCTCCATAAAAAGACCCTTGAGCCGCTATGTGAAGGAAATGGTCTAGACAGCCACGCTCCAAGAATGTGCCATTGTGTGTGTGTAGCAGATTGAGTTTACCCTCTGCTCCTGATTCACAAAGAGGAGCGAGTGTGCCAGTGGGCCACCAGCCAGGATGTGGGTGGTTAAATAAGTGCTCTTGGAGGGAGTGGTGTTCTTCTGGCAACTGCATCAGCATGCCAGCTGATCAACAAATGCAGAGGTTTTGAATGAAGTTAGACAGAAGATAAATTAGACATGCGTTTTCTACTATGTGAAGGTTGGGCATCCACCAAATTTCAAATTATTCCCGGACTGTCAAATTTCCAGGCAATTCTAAGTAACTATCAATGTTTTTCTGCAAGAGTCATATAAGGAAGACTTGTCTATACCAATTATATATAGGAATTTTGTGACTATACACACACTACTCTATTTTCATAACTACCTACATGATTTGATTGCCCTTGCATAACTGTCACTACATTCCACTTAGACAGAAGGGAAGAAAATGAGGAACAGAAAAAAGAATCTAGATTTTTCTAGTAGATTTGCAATACATTAGAGAAAAAGAGGCTCCTGCCAAAACATTTTTTTCTTAATTCATTACAAAAGAACCTTAAATCCCACCTCTTTCATGAGGAATTTTATTGCTTCATGAAAGAATTGGTAATTTCTCCCACACTCCAAGTTGTTCAGATTTATTTCCCATGATTATCTGTTGACTTAAAGGAATGTATTATTTGCCTTGAGTAATATAAATACTTTCTGTTTAAAGTGTTTAATCTCATAATATCCCTGATATTTTTCATATTGCAACCATATTGCAATTTCATATTGCATATCTGAATTGCATATTTCTTTAAAGAAGAAAATGATTAAAATGTTTACATGAAAATTTCCCCACAACTGACCTTTTTCCACCTTTGACAGCAATAATTCTGCCATCACAGTCTTTACTAATACAAAGTTATTTTCCCCATCAGGACAAACAAAGGATTAAATGAAAGATGGTGACTTGGCAGCTTGCCTCTTGCTGGGACTAAAAGAGGAGAAAACCAAGCAGAGCTCATCTTTTTTGACTATCCTTTTGTCTTTCAGCCTTTGACACTCATTTTCTTCTTTTTCACATATTTCTCTCTGTCTTTCTTGTGGTAGACATTACTACAATTCATCACTATTAGATTCTCCTTTATATCCACAAATACAAAGGATAATACTTCTCACACTTCCTGCCTTCTCAAAATTAGGCACAACCATGTGACTAGTTTCAGCCGATGCTACATGAACAGAAGTAACAAGAGAGGAAAAAGGAGAGATAGTCACTACAGCTAAAATGATTCCAAACACAAACCTTGCACGACTCTAGCTCTAACCCCATGATGACTTTAGTGTATTTTCCTTACCCCTACAGCTACCTAAGGTTGAATTGTATACCGTATCAGTCAGGGTTCAACCAGAAAGGTAAAACATCTAGGGATCGATAGATAGATTATATGTAGATAGAGATAGATAGATAGATAGATAGATAGATAGATAGATAGATAGATAGATACAGATAGATGCATAGGTAGATGAATATAGAGAGGGAATCAGACTTAAGCAACTCTGGGAGCCAACTAAGCAGTCTTTGAAAAGCCATTGTCTCTGCATCTGATGCTGGATCTTAAAGTCCACATGATAGGTAGTCAGGAAGGGGAGATGGATATAAAGTAAAAAAGAACAAGAACAAACTGGAGCCCACAAACACTAGCTAGAACTCCACAAAGATGACTGAAACCCATGTCAGTTCTTGTTGCCTCTCACCTGATAATAAGGATATTGTGGTAGGCAGAATAAGGGCCCCCTAAAGGTATTCACAACCTAATCCCTAGAACCAGTGAATATATTCTTTATGTAGCAGAGGGGAGTTAGGGTTTCAGATGAAATTGAGGTTGCTCATCAGCTGACCTTAAGATAGGGAGCCTATCCTGGGTTATCTGGGTAGTACCAATGTAATTACATGGCTCCTTAAAAGAGGAAGAGGGAGGAAAAAAAAGTCAGTGTCAGAGCAATGAAGTGCAAGAAAGACTGGACCAGCTGTTGCAGGTTTTGAAGATAGAGGAAGAGAACCATGAGCCAAAGAATGTGGGCAGCTTCTACAAGCTGGAAAAAGCAAAGAAATGGATTCAGCTCTAGAAAGCCTCTAAAAATGAAGGTAGTCCTGCAGACATCTTGATTTTATCCCAGCGAGGTGTCCATCAAACGTCTAACCTGCAGGATTGTGAGGTAATAAGTAGTTTTAAGCCACCATGTTTGTGGTAATTTGTTACAGTAGCAGTAATAAACTAATACAAGTTTCCTACAGAAACCAGAGTCCTTCATCACGAACCTAAACACACACATCAGACCAATGAGTTGGAAAAGGGTGGCTCACTCCCGAAATCCCAGCACTTTGGGAGACCAAGACAGGAAGATTGCTTGAGACAGGAGTTTGAGATTGCAGTGATCTAAGATTACACCACTGCATTCCAAACTGGGTGACAGAGCAAGACACTGACTCACAAAAAAGAGAGAGGCAGAGAAAAAGGAGTCTGAAAGGCCAAAGGAGGATCAAGGAGAAGACAGAGTCCTTGCAGGCCCAACTGCTGCTTCGTGCCAAGAAGATGAGACAGTAGATGAGCAATCCTACGTGTGAGCCACTAAGCAGCTGCTGCTTCCATTCCACCTTCCGCAACTCCCAAGAATCTGCCCTATGGCCCACACTATGGAAGAAAGGGGATTCTGGGAAATTTAGCTCAGCCTAGCCAAATTGATATATTACAAAGCCATTATATAGGTTTCCATGCCATCAACTTCACCTTTGATTTTCTTTCCTTTCTTCTTGAGGAAATTAATATCAAATTGATTGAGTTTGAAATCTAATTTAATATTAAAATGTTCACATATATTCAGGGTATTGTCTTTAGAACACATGTACAAAATAAGCAAAAAACATTTCTCATGACTCTAAAGCACTATGCATAAGTATTAATATATGTTATGCATAGTGCATATTAATATTAATATTTATGCATAGTACTTTGCAAATTTATTTGTTCAATTACTTAGAAAAGGTAAGCTATGCCTAAATGAACAATAGGTTCCTAATTGGGATTCATGCAGTTTCATAATGAGCATTTTATGAAAATACACGGTTTTCTACAAATTATCACTATCATTAAACAAAACTTACCCAAAGGTGCAATACACCTGTATTATAACATGGAAAAGTGAATACAGTTCTAACAGGCAGAAAGTACATTTAGATTCTAGCATCCTCTCCACTCTGTCTGACCTAGGTGGGATCAAAGAAACAAAATCACCTTATTTTTCTGAAATCTTATTGCCTTATCTATAAAACAGGAATGATCTTTTCAGCTACTTTCAATTTCATGAACTTATAACTGAATTATCTATGAATTTCAGAAGTCAAAAGGAATGTAATAGAAAGAACAATTAGTATGAGATGGTTGTTCTGAACAGATTTCTTTACTGCTTGATATAATCAACCTCTATCTATGAAGAAAACAGCCACAAGAGTGACTGGATAGATATTAGTCATCGAGACCTATTTTCTAAGAACTCAACTGAGAAGAACAGTAAAATTCCTGAACATGCTAAGGCCGTAGAGCCTCTATTTGAGGCAATTATTAACCTTTGAAATACATGGAAAGGAAACTGACCTTACCTTACCCTGAAGAATGCCTCATACTAAAAATAACATAGTAATATTAAAAGACCCACAGGTATGTAGTACATCAAGAGAATAAATCCTTTGAATCTTCATTGTTTTTACAATGAGCTGTAGTGACCTCAATCAGGTATGTGTTTTGCTGGTCCATGCTCTGAAAAAGCAAATTTTGACTGTAAAATGTATTAAGAATGTAATGTATTTTCCATATGTGTTATCTGAAAGAAAGAAAAAAAAACTGCTGTGGAAACATTTTTCTAAAAAAGTTTAACCACATTAAAAGAGTAAGGCACAAAAGGACAAAAGGATAATGATTTTTTTTTTTCTCTACACTCCTGGCCTGAACATAAGTACTCCAAAAGTCCCCCTTCCCAGATGGCTAACCCAGCTGAGGGAAAACAGCCAACTTGATTTCAAATGTGAGAGTGATTTTTTATTTAAATGAAAGATAGAAACTGTCTCAACTTCATTATATCTAAGAGGGGAGCTCAAGTGTTCAGCACGTGGGTCTGGTTTGAGTAAAAGTTTGTCTTTTTTGAATGGAAATCATATGTAATCCCAGGCAGTGGCCTGAACCATTTGCTAATACTAATTGTTGTTGGTTGAAAGTGGAGTAGGAGATTGTTAAAGTCTTCCCTGGCAGAAACCTGATCTGTGGAAATGTACTTCACAGGGACTGTGATGAGGTTTGCAGCTGGCAGGAGAGTATGAAAATGTGGCTGCGTGCATCTCCACCTTCCCTTTGGCAAGGAGATGGAGACTCACATGAAACTACTCTGGAAGTGAGTTGAAGGACTGAAATGCAGATTTGGCATTCTTTTCCTCCCCACCCCCACCATGTCCATGATTTGACAACAAAAACTGAAGCGGGTGTATGTACCATTTCTAAGAACGTATATTTTTCAAAAATGATTATTTAATGATGTGGCTATTTTGAACTATGATTAATATAAGTACATTTAAGTTGTAACATTGGCAAGTTAGAAAACCACCAAGTAAGGCCAGATGTATAAACGGACTTGATGTTTTAATTTAAAACACCAGCATCATGTTGAGAAGTGTGTTATAGTGTGAACTAAATCACAGAGAATTTACACACAAATTAAGTTTACCTGGTATCCCCAGTATCTAGAAACATTTGCCTTTTTCAATTATTTTGAACTAATCTATGCATGATCAAGATAAGTGGATTTTGTTGTTTAAAACATTAAATTATAAAAGTGAACTTTGGATCTTACGTTAGTCATGACAACATTTGAGAATCCTGTTATGTTCTATAAGTTTTAATATAAATTATTTTGTTTTAATTTGTTGTGAGACATGTAAAATTTTTGTTAAATTACTGTGAAATTCTTTTCTAATTTAGCTTTTGTTCATTTATACAAAGAAACCACTCCCCAGCCCCCATCAACACTGTAGAAACTATATATGAATCTGTCATTTCCATTTTATTGGGCATTACCATGGCTTCTTCCAGATCATGGGAAAAGTACATGAGAAAAGTTCATTTAGGAGAATCAACACGAAACATTAAGTAGATAATCTGTATGTAGTTTAGAGAATGAATAATGACACATGTCCCCACTACTCGTACACTTAGTAAGCATTTATTTAATAAGTATAAAAGCCCACATATGGCTCTTTCTCATTTGTTAGAATTAACCCTCCCAGTACTCTAGCCTTTCAATCAATATTTACTATCACCATTTCACAGACAAGGAAACTCATGTCAAGATACTGAGCAGAGCTGGGATTCAGCACTCATGCTCTTCTCAAGACATTTAACCATCGGATAAAGAGACATCATGTCTGGGTGCAGTGGCTCACACCTGTAATCCCAGAACTCTAGGAAGCTGAGATGGGCGGATCACCTGAGGTCAGGAGTTCAAGACCAGCCTGTCCAACATGGTGAAACCCTGTCTCTACTAAAAATACCATAAAAAATATTAGCTGGGCGTGGTAGTGCACGGCTGTGATCCCAACTACTTGGGAGGCTGAGGCAGGAGAATTGCTTGAACCCGGGAGGCAGAGATTACAGTGAGCCGAGATCACACCACTGCACTCCAGCCTGGGCAACAGAGCAAGACTCCGTCTCAACAACAACAACAAAAAAGAAATGAGAGACACCACAATTACAGATCTTCATCTGGGAAAGGTCTAGAGTAGTCCAGTCCATGAAAGAAATGTAAAATAAAGAAATAATTAGTAATGGTTCATTGGTTATTTATCAGATATCAGTCAAAGTATCTTAATATCTTTGTAATATTACAGATTATAACACCATGGAAATGTCACCACTGGCTTATAAAACTTTGTCCTGCTGCCTGGCTAGAGCTCTTTAGCTCTAAACATTTCAAACTAAAGTATTCTGTTTTTTTAAAGTTGGTATTATTTTTTGTAACCACATATTTTAAACAAAATATATTGTATAAGTTATATCTAGAAGTACATGTTGTTTTTAAGAAATTTTATGAAAAAAGGCCCCTTGATTTGCCTTGGAAAAAAAAAAAAAGTCCTTGGTAGAGGCTGGAGAAGACAGACAACAGTAATGGTCTACTATACATAAGCATGGAAACCAATTCTCCTGGCTTCTAATCCCGCCAAACATCAGATATTTCCTCCAGTGAATCCTTCTAGACTTACGGATCAATTTCTCTAACTACAGAACATGACTTTTAACAAATATTCCAAATATTTACCATGCTGTTCCTCCTCCTCCTTTAACTGACATACATTTGAACCAAGTTCCACACTCAGTCTATACTTCTTGTTGCAGGAAACTCGCCCAAACCATTGTTGCCCTCACTATCTCCCCCTTCTCAAACCCCACTAGGCTCAGCCCCTCTTTTAGAGTGATATACTTGAAGGCAGGACCTGTGTCTTAGCCCCAGGACCAAGCACAGTGTCTGGCATGTGATTTAAATGAATTGAGCTGATTAATCGGAACTTGCTGTTTCCACGCACCAGGTAATCCTACCTAATAGACTAGTACTTCTCAAACTGGGTTTTGAATTGGAATTGCTTGGGAAGCTTTAAAAAATGTTTATGCCTGGATCCCATCTGTGGAGATTTCTGATTTAATTGGTCTGGCATATGGCCTGGGCATCAGAACACTTTAAAGTTTTCCAGGCAATTCTAATAAGCAGCCATGGTTGAGAACCACTCTAATGGCCAGAGCTTCACAAATTGAGAAATGTTCCAAGTAATCCCACATTTAAGGAGTAACTGAAATGTCTTGGGTTATATGGTACAGATAGTTATTTACCCTTCCTCTATAGTCTCATTCCCTGCTTTCTTGGAATAAGTAAAGTGACTGCTTTTTAAATGCTGTTCACTAAAAAAAATATTTAAATCACTACAACATGGAATACCCCCACACTTTCAATGATGCACTTAGATTTTACTTTAAGTTTATTTTGAGCAACTTTTTCTCTAGGAAAAAAATAAATAATTTTACAAGCCTAAAGGACACAGCAAACATAATTTGCAACTTTCTTTTATTGCCTCTGATATATAGAGGACTTCCATGATATTAATCTGAAAAATGTTTGTACTCCCTAGAAAACATCACACATGCACATATCAGAATTCTAAACAAATTGTGCTGAAATAATTCAATAGAGTAAGACCACACAGAGATGTTTTGGAAAGCCATTTATACAAATAAATTAGCATGATTCTTGAGTCAGTGGATAATATATTTCTGAGCTTCCAGGGCTTGTGCACCAGAATGAAATTAGCTCCTGTAGAAGTCATCTATATGATAACAGCCAAGCCCCTTAACATGGTTTAAAAGATCTGTTGTGTTGTGGCTCCTGCCTACCCTTGGTTCCTAACCAGCCTCCTCACTTGTCCCATCTACTCTCACCCTCCACTCTCAGTTCTCTCTAATCCAAGATGCCAGTGCGGCCAATGCTGCCCTCATCCCACCATGCCATTACTTATTTATATTCCTGTCTCCATCACTAGACCGTAAGCTTCTTGGGGGATGATCCCATGTCTTATGTATTTTCTTATCTCTATCATCTGGAACGTAGTAGAGCCTTAGAGGACCTTTGACCCTTTGAAGTGATTAAACTCCAAAATCCATGCTACTTCTATAAAATAGGACCCTTTCTGAGGTCAATCAGGGAAGGTTGGAATGACGACAACTGTCTTAATCAACTTTAGCTAAGGGTATGACTCAAACATCCAGACCCTGAGTAAATTTGTTAAAGCAAAGAAAGAAAGGAACATCATAAAAAAGTGACCAGTTATGTCTTCAGACAGCACCAGTATGTTAAAGTAGCTGAAGGTAATTTATATCATTAAATTTGGCATTTTTAAAACATTTTCTTGGTGGAGGAACTTTAAAGAATCATTATGTTTTCATCTTCTTTGAAAACTGTTTAGTATTAGTCCATTTCATCTCTTTCATTTCTGCCAGAGAAGAACTGGGGTATATGTCAAGGTTTATCCCAAAACGCTCAGGCCCTATCTTATTTTGAATATTCTAATATTCATTTAGCTAGACTTGTTTATCTTAAATCAAGGTCAGGATGGTTTTTTAACTTATAATTACTCACTTGCAAACAACTTGTAACAACAAGCAACTTCTTAGCATCTCTACTCCCATCCATGGCAAAGACTGCAAGCTGACCACCAAAACAATTTCTTCTTCCTCCTAGGAAAGCAATAAGACTATACTCTCTAATCCTTTGCAATTTGATATGGTTGCATGACACTAGCCAATAATCTATGAGTAGAAGCGATATGAGCCCCTTCTAGGTTTGACCCATTAAAATCTCCCACACACAATCCTATAATCATACTTTTTCTTTCCTCTTCCACCAGCTTGATGCCAAGTGGTGAAGCCAGTCAGAGCCACATGATGAAAAAAATCTTCATCACCCAAACACCTTTAAAAGAAAGCAAGAAAGCTCCTTGCTTCACATGAGTGTGAGCAAGCACTATACCTCTACAGTGCCAAGCAGCTGAGATTTGGGTACAATGCCAGTACACAATCCCGTTCTGGTTCTCTTTCTGATTGAGCTCCCCACAATGTTGATGCTGAAATGGATGCTGCAGCTGCCGCTGTTATCCAGGAGAATCAGCACTACTGAGCCCTCACTACTCCCACTCTGGGAACTGGTTTCTCACCATGGAAGCATCTTCCACCTAGGCTCTCCCTGATTCCCAAACTCTTGACCTGCCCATCAGCAAACTGATCACTGCAGGAACTCTGTCTACCCACTCCTCATTAGGGTTTGGTGGTGGGCAGGTGGAGAAGATAAAGAAAACATTTTTGAGCATCCATTATGAGTGTGGTATGCCATATGCTCCTTACACATCCTCTCATCTTGAACGTCACCAAACCCCATCAGGAAAATATCAGTATCCTCACTCTGAGTAAGTGGAAACTTAACACTCACATAGGTTACCAGCTGGTAAGTGGCAGAATCTAGATTCAAACTCACTCTACTGACTACAAACCCAGTGATGGTTCAACTCACCGCAAAGTCCTCCTGCACTGACACACACCCATCCTACCTCCCTGCTGTCATCTTAGGATCTCCCCTGGAGTGAGCCTTCTGGAGAGGACAGTGTGGGAGCCTCTCTTTGGAAGCCAAGTCTTTTCACTGAGACCACAGTGGGTGGAGGATGTGTAACTGGCCTCTGCTTTTAAAATTTAGAACACATTTTTTCCATGGGAAAAAATATTATGTAAAGATGTTCCATTTTTCAAAATGTATGCAAAACCACTTTGTAAACCATCAAGCAGTACATAATATGCCTATAAGGAATTACTATTCTGCAGTACATTAGCACTATAATTCCAACATGTCATGGATTAAATAACCTTTTGTGAAGTAGTTGGAGAATTTAACCACTGAGTGTTACATTGTCTCAAAGGAAAAATACATTCCAATAGCCAAACAACTGACTTACAACAGACTTTTGGAACCCAATCCATTCATAAACTGAGAACTGCCTGGATTAGCATGAAGAGGACACATCATCACCATCTTCATCAAGTATTATTTAGTAAGGGCAGAGCATGGGGTGACGGCTTCAGGGTAAAAGAAAAAAATAAGGGAAGTGTTAATCTAATTTTTTAAATGGCTACAATTCCACATCCCTGGTTGTGAATGAACTCAAGCTGTTCCAAAACAGCCCTCTCATCTTTCTCCTTACTTCCTTCCCCATTTCACTTACCTTTCTCTCTCTTTTCTTTTTTCCTCTTACCATTCTATATGTTTTTATACATATTCCACATTTATTCTTGCATTACATAAACTCGTTTCACCACCATCCTTGCCAGCATTTGTTTTTGCCTGTTTAGTCAGTAATAACTGTACATTTTAAAATAACTTGAAGAGTATAATTGGATCATTTGCAACTCAATGGATAAATGATTGAGGGGGTGTATACCCCCATTCTTCTTGGTGTGTTTATTTCACATTGCATGCCTGTATCATAACACCTCATGTACCTACAAAAATTAAAAATTTTTAAAATTTTTAAATAAAATATATTTAAAAATAAAAAACAAACTCTTTTCAAGGACTATGTTCTCAGGCTCTGCTATAGAGTCTAGAAATACCAAGATGAACAAAATATAGTCCTCAGTTAATTCTTAGACCAGTAGAAGAGGTGATCCTGAAAACAAACAAAATTTCCTCTAGTGTGATAAGAACAGGCATTCATGTAGGGAGTTAAGAGAGTGCAGTATGGGCAAATACCAAAGGAGAAATTCCAGTTTCCTTTTTGCTCATCTCACACCTTCATGTCCTCTTCCTCCCTTTCCTCCTGCCACACCAGTTTAAATCTTCAATACTTCTCAACCACTCTAAAATCGTTCCCTAGCTTTGGTCACTCCCCACTGTAATCCAGTGAATATACTGTCGCCAGATCAATGTTTCTTTGGGACAATGTATCGTGCCCACTACATATCCCACTGACACTTTTTGGTCACAGAATTTTATAATCCCTCACATTTTATTTGGAGGCCCTACAAGGCTTATATAGCCCATCCCTACACAAAACTCTCTTGCTTGTATCCTATTAGTTAGTCAAATTGAACTGCATGTTATTCCCCCAAGCAAGCTTCTTTCCTTAAGCCTTTGCTGTTCTGTCTTTCTCTACAGTGTCCTTCAAATCATTAGTGTGAAATTCTGTGCATCCTTCAATACTCCACTCAAAGGCCACTTACTTGCAGAACATTCCCTTATTCCCTCCTCTGTGGGTCCTTTACTGCCTTTCTGGGGGAAGGAACCAATGTTTGCTGAACACTTTTTATATATTAGGCACAGTGCTTGGCATTTTTTATGTGGTATCCTATTTAGTCTTCAAAACATCCCTGTGAAATGACTACAAATTTTCCCACTTCTCAGATAATGAAATAAAAAGGTAAAGAATGTGTCTAAGTAAGGAAGTAGCAGAGTCAGAATTTGAGTCCATGTCTACCTGGACTGCAGAGCTCATGTTTGTTTCTGTCCACTGAGCCTATTTATTATCTCCTTCACTTTTCCCCTCGAGCATCAAATTTGAAATGTGGTATATGTATTCATCAGTATCTCTATAATGTTATGGATACTTTAGGGTCAGAAACTTGGTCTTCAATATCTTTGCATCCCAGAGTAACTGCTGCCATATATTGAACAGTAGAAACATGCATAATGTGACATTAATTTGAAAGTGTTCCATCAGGCATGACTCACAAGCTTCTATCTTGTTGCCAGATGCAACTTAACTCATCAGTAAACAGCCATGGAATCATGTATCCACACACATTAATGTAAAGACCCAGATATAAGATTCTCACCAGTGTAATTCTCTAAAGAAATTCTGAGCACAGCAGAAACTAAAGAAATTGGCCTTTGGTGTTTGCATCTGGCAACATTTGAGAAGGATAGGATACTGGGTGTCAGCAAATTCTGAAAATGCTTTGTTTATTTGTTTAGATATTCAAAGTGAGCCATTTGCCAAGTTTGCAGACCCAAGTACAAGACTAAGACACAAACAAGTGTTTCTTCTCAGCCAATAATAGCATCTAATACCATCTGGAAACCTACACCAGTTAAGAAAGAAACAAATATGCCTTTTTTCTTTCCTTCTAAGTCCTCAAAGCTTGTAAATCTGGGATCTGTTGGGTAGAGAAAAGGGAGTTCCAAAAATGGGGACCCTCCATAAAACTCAAGCCCCCTGGCAAACAAGATTTCAGATCATGGAGACAAACAGAGATTAAGTTTATTCTCATCTCAATGGCTCAGGAACAAAATAAAGGTTGCTGCTATCTCTGTTCACATTGAAAGAACTTCGTTGTGAGCCAATTTAGTGTTCAGTTCAACCCTGTAAATTACCGTGATATTTTTATTGATACCATGAAAAAATACCCTTGCTCCTCTATTGTCACAAAAGCATGTTGTTAAAACACTTAAAATGCCTTGGCACACTTTAAAAGTGCTTTCTACAAAAGAGACATGAAATTAATGGCCCATTTCAGTCAACACGTCCCTCACAATGCTTTCTTTCTCCTTCCTCAAAGCCACAGAATAAACCAAAGTGGATCTAAATAAGACCTCTGAACATTTCTCTGATGGTAATAACATCTGGGTAGTAAAGAATGGGAATCAGTGTTACAATCTCCCCTCATACCCTAATGTACACATGAACAGCATTAAGCTAGGTTTATCATCAGATTTCACTTTTCACTGAAGTTTTAATTGCCAACCCTTACTGTCTCATTTCTGTGAGGGAGTTTGGTAGTTTACTCCGCATTTTCTTGCTTCCCATATATTTCTCTTGGTGTGTTCCCACCTACTTCTTTCCCTGCCTCCTCTTTTCATGCCTCCATTCAGAAAGCTTCAGATCCAGGGTAACTGCTCACCATTCCATCAGCATCTTTTTTTAACCTATATTATCCTAACCACACAGCAGTTTCCAGCCATCAAGTGTATTATCTTAGTTGTACATTAGCCTGGAAATGGACTTTCCCCCACTCTAGTTATCTTATCCACAGCATGTGCAAATATTACCTCATTCATCCTTGTGCTGGTTCCAGAGATTAGCCCCAAAACTGTCATGATATATGTACAATTTTAAAAATAGTAAGTTTCCTCAAACTTTATTTTGTCAGTCATTTTAAATTTTATTCCCTATTATAACGTGGCTACTAGAAATTGTCATCTTTTCTACCATTTCATTTCCAAACATCTAAGCCAAATATGATGTCATATGTTCTAGTAGCATAGCACTTATCTAAAGGAAAAAGCTTACCCAGGGCTTTTAAGAATGTTTTTATTTGTTATAATAACACACAGAGTGCAAGTTGAAAAACATATTTTTAAGGAAACCAATGAGACAGCCTTTAACCTTTAACCATGAAAAAGACTCCTTAAATATTTCAAAAGAAAGATAAACTCTATGCATCAGACAGATTAAGCATCGATTGGCAGAGGTTTTTTCATCAGTATTCAATACTAACAAAATCATTTCATCTATTAGTCAAGCAGAAATTTTGTCACTTTATTATAAGCATCATGCTGGTATTATGAAAAGTGTTAAAAAGTAAAAGATTTTGTTCCTATCCAAATAAATTTAACATTTGTTCTTTTTTAAAAAAGAAGATAAACAACATTAAGTGCCTCCTATTTTCTAACACCAGTGATGTCATATTTAAATAGCATAAATAGAAGATGATATAATGGATTTGAAAATAGAAGACCAGAGCATGGACTTAGTGAAGTGACACAGGGCAAATCTCTAACTTTTCCTAATTTGTTAGAAGTAATCTGCTCTCCCTCAAAGTGCCTGGGGACCATCAAGCAAAAAATTCATGTGAAAATGCATTGAAACCATAAAGTACTATACAAACATATATTATCATCTCTGCCAGATTTTAGTCCCCACTCTTAATTTTCAAAATTATCAAGGTTAGTGCTCTGTACTCCACTTGCACACTTTACATCCTTGTTTTCCAGCATTGACCACATTGCATTATAATTACATTTATATGACTGTTCCTTCTATAATATACTTTGGATGTATGTTCCCACCCAAAACTCATGTTGAAATGTAATCCCCATTGTTGGAAGTGGGGCTTGGTGGGAGTTAATTGGATCATGGGGGCAGAGTTCTCATGAATAAGTTAGCAATATCCACATGGTACTGTTCTCACCATAGTGAGTTCTTTCAAGATCTGGTTGTTTTAAAGTGTATGGCATCTTCCCCTTGGCTCTCTTGCTCCTGCTCTATGTGATATGCCTGTTGCCCCTTTACCCTTCACCATGATTGTAAGTTTCCTGAGGCCTCCCCAGAAGCTGAGCAGATGCCAACATCCTGCTTTCTGTACAACCTGCAGAACTGCGAGCTAACTAAACCTATTTTCTTTATAGATTACCCGGTCTCATGTATTTTTTTATAGTAATGCAAGAATGGCCTAATACATATTACTACCCTGCAAGCTTCTGCAATTCAATTGATCTGTATATCACCAGAGGCTAAGATGTCCTGGTATATATGTTTCTTGAGTGATTTACTTGCTAAGTGAATATTGATATAAGGTCCCTATTTTTCATTAAATCATTTTCCATTTTTGTTTTTCCCATTAAATATGAAAACTTGTCTTTGTTTCATGACTATGCTGTCTACAATGAATGATGTTAATTTTGGTACTGCTTCCCAAAACTTCCACTACTGTTACTTTACTGTGGAATTTCCAAAGAGAGAATAGGTATGGTCAGTTAAAAAGCCAACACAAGCAAGGAATTTATTTAAAGTCTTAGGAATTAATCTTTAAAATTTATGCCCATTTTGAGTGAAAAATCTATAACATAGATTTTTGAATTTGTCCTAATAAAAATAGTATTTTCTTCTACATATTTGAGCAGAATTCATGCCCTAGAAAAATGGACCTCATTTGTCCAAAGACCCAATAGTTCTCTATATTGGTTGCACAAAGTCACATTTAAAAATCTATATTAAGAGTTTTAGTTCAAGACTAGCCTAGGCAACATAGTGAGACCCCATTTTCTAGCAAAAAAAAAAAAAAAATAGCCAGACGTGGTGGCACATGCTGGTAGTTCTAGTTATTCAGAAGGCTGAGACAAGGGGATTGGATTGCTTGAGCCCAGGAGTTCAAGGTAGCAGCGAGCTATGATTGTGCCATTGCATTCCATCCTGGGTGACAGAGCAATATCCCATCTCTAAAAATATTAATAGTAAAGAGTTTTATTAAAATTAAGAAGGAAATTAAGGAAATTTAACTTCACAAGTAAGGGTAACTTAACTGTATATTGTGAGCACACTATTACCACCAACTAAATTAATTAATAAGTTTAGAGAATGTCCTAATTATGTATCGATATTAAGATAATATATAGTAGAGTAAGCTTGTTCTAATTTTTAAACCACTTAAAGATATTTTTTTTAGTATAGAGTCCATTCCCACTCTCGCATTCTCACTTAATTGGTCTGTTGTTAGGCCTCATAACAATATTTTTTAGTATAGAGTCCATTCCCACTCTAGCATTCTCACTTAATTGGCTATTGTTAGGCCTCATAACAATATTTTTTAACCTCCCAAGATGCTTCTACTGTGCAGCCAGGGTTGAGAATTTCTGAAGTACATTCACGATTAAGCAGCACAGGAGGTAGTATAACTGAAGAACTTGAGAATGAGGAACAAATACTATGTTCTAGAAATTAAACTACAAAAGAGGAATTCAAAGATGCACCTAAGTTTGGTATCAGAATGCAGATACCTGACTTAGAGAGATAGAATGACTCTCAGACGTTACTGTAACCCAATTATGGATATTTAATATTGTCAAATAAAGGGTATTTCTGTCAGAAGGAGAGTGCACATCACCAGTGGAAGCATGGGAAAGAGAATCAGACAGAAAGATCTGTATCTTTACACACTTTACACAGAAAGTGTAAAGACATTTTGACAGGATGATTATATCACTGTTCAAGAGAGAGGTACTCTGTCCTCCAATTACACCCTCTAGAGGAGGAGGCATCACCCTTGGGTAAGAGAGTGTAAAGCACATGAGTCTTAGATTCAAAATGACCTGTGGCTGAATCCTGGCTGTATCACCTATCAGCTGTGTGATTTATACAGTCACTTAAACTCCTTGATCTTTACATCATCATCCTCAAATATTTTTATTGTATAGAAATGTAAATCATGTAATTTGTGAAATGGCTGGCATGTAGTAAGAGCTCAATACAGTTGGCTATTATCATTAACTATTATAGGTTTATGACACAGTTATTGAAATCATTTAGCCCTCCTTCCTTTGTTTTCATGCTTACCAAGCAACTTTCTAATTATAATTTTGCTTCTGTAAAGTCTTGTCTGCAGGGAAAGAATATAATGATCAGTGACCAGAAGTAGTTGGTCTACTAAATAGCATTGTTTCTCATCATAAATTAATTCATTGGAATTATTTTTCTTATACATCCGACTTTTATGAATCTGATTAGTTATTTCCCCAGAATAACATTACCTATACTTATTTTAACATAAAATGTTTGATCCTAATGTTGAAAACAAATCCCTGGGATATAGAAACCCTACCAAGGTCAATACCATTTTGGCCTGTCCCAGGCAGTGACCCTTCTCTTTCTATTGCCTAATTCTCCAAATAGCAACACAAGGGCTTGAAGAAAAAAAAAGGTGATTGTTCTTTCCTTTGTTTAAAAAAAAAAAAAAAACAAAAACCAAAAACCTTGGATTTCTCATTGAGAAGATGAGAATAACAAATAAGCGTTGGCAGAAAGTGAAATATCTCATGTCCTCACTTACAAGCGGGAGCTAAATAATGTGTACAAATGGACAAAGAGAGTGGAATAATAACACCAAAGATTTGGAAGGGTAAGAGCTTGGAAGCAGGGTATGGATGAGAAATTACCTAATGGGTACAATGTACACTATTCCAGTGATGGTTACACTAAAAGTCCACATTTTACCACTACACAGTATGTCCATACAACAAAGATGCACTCATACCCCCTAAATTTATTTTCAAAAATTTAAAATAAATTTAAAAAATAAATAACGGTTTGGGATGGATTAATTAAAGCAGCAAATATGAACTACAAAGCATTGTTATGTGTTGTTTATTTATTCAATATGTTTAGCAAATATTTTAGGTGCCTACTCCATGCTCTGCATTGAGCAGTAAAGAAAACCAGAATCCTTGCTCTCATCCTGATAGGAAGAGACAAATAGTAAACAAATACATAGATTATTGTAATGTGATGATAAAAGTACTGTGAATAAATAGGAAGCAAGTTGAGGGAGATATAGAGTGATAATGTGGGAAGGCCAACTGATGAGATAATTTGATCAGAGGCCCAAAAATGTGAGGCAGCCAAGCAGATAAACATAGAGACTAAGAAAACAACACAAGCCATGTCACTGGGAGGGAGGATTCAGCATGCTTGTTACCTAAGGATCTTTTGTGCACATGTATCCTAGAACTTAAAGTATAATAAAAAATAATAATAACAAATAAATATAAAAAAATAAAAGACTGAAACAAGATTTACCTATATTTCAGAGAAAAATCATCTCATGCTGAGCATGTTATGACAGTGGGACCCTTAAGAGGAAAGCAAGTAAAAGACTGAGATGGTGCCAGGGGACTCAGGAGCTAGAATGTAACTGATGACACTTGGGAAGTAGCCGCGGTTGGAGAAGCAATGGCACACATGGCAAGACAACAAGGTTTTACTTTCATCATTTTTTCACCTTCCTCATGTAAATGCCACCTCTGTACCGGGGAACCACTGGACACTCATCCTGGGGAGGAAAAATTATGAAATGTCAAGAGAGTGGTGGTGCAAATGGTGCCAGCAGGGAAGGAAGACAGGAAGGGCACAAGAGGAAGAAAATGCCAACAGTCACAAGGAGAAAAGAGAATTCTTGGCTCATGGCTGCAGGGAACGCCTCCTGAAAGGATGCTCATTTATAAAACTTTGCATGGCAGTTGCAGCCTGTCTGAATTATTATTTTTGAGAGTTTTTTGAAGATTTTGGTATGGGAATGGTTCTTACAAATTAATCTTTAACTCTATATTGTATTTTTATGTCCATTCTAAAGAGCACAAACAGTATTTATTCTTCCAATGTGAGGAATCACTTAGAATGTGATTGAATTTTGCAAACTGCAGTAGTTATTTCTGAATGATATGTGAATCATTTGATTTTTTTCTAGAAATATTACTGAACTTACTTATTTCCAGTTAAGAAACAGCTGGAGAATTCTATGCATCCTACACACTTATTTTGTGTATTATTCTCATAATTTTATGTTAACCTTTGCACAACAATAGGAAGTGGACATCTCCATTTTAATACACAACACCCTCTGCATGCAAAAAGAATAACATACTCTATGAGGAAAATATTCTTTTTAAAAAAGGAGCTTTCCTTTTTTGTAATGGTTGTGTTGCTGTTTTCATCATCTTTAATTCTGTCTGAGAGAAAGAAGGTAATGCTAAAAGAACTATGCATCTCTCAGTCATCTTTTTTGGGGAGTCATAGGTCCTTCACAGACTCTGATAAATGCTGTGGTCACTGCTACAGTTAACAGACACAAAATTTTGCATTCAGTTTCAAGGGTTTATGGATCCAACAAAGTCTATCTTTTTGCTACAGACTCAAAGTTAAAAACTTCTGCTCCAAAAGAATTCAGAATTTGGCCATGGTGGGCTGACGACCCTCTATCACAATGGAGCCAGATTCACATGACTTATTTGTGTTTACTGGATTCAATTTGTAAATGAAGCTACATTAATCTCTACTTTGTAAATCAAAGAAGGTTAGTCACTCAATAAATAAGATGATTTCTTCTAAGAAGGACAGGAGGGGCACAAATCTTATGGTGCCCATAAACTTGGAAAACAATGCAAACTAGAAGGGGCCATATTGGTAATGTGTACATTTGTATTCACAAATCAATAAGACTAGTGGCTCTAAATGTGTATTTTATTGTGTTTGATTATTATAAACCCCCCAAAGTGGTAGGAAGCCCCATAATACAAAAATATTATGGCTACATAAGTGATTGGTGAAATTTTATTTCTGTAAGACTAGAACATTAAGAGGATGGAATATGTCTTTTCTCTTTAACCTACTGCTACAGAAACAGTGGGATGTTTTCTGCACTGGTCTCTACTTTGTTGCCTCTTACAAGTAGTTAGGTCCAAAGTGATATAGTTAGAACTAAAGAAAAGAATATTTCTGAGAGTATGGATTTTTACTTCCTGCCAAAAATTCTATTCTCATACACTCTTGTGACCTTATGGAAATGGGAATCATGAAAATATTTTCTGGGTTGGGGGTCAATCTGTAGTTCACTTTCTCCAACGTGCTCCACCAAAGACCAGATGGGATTCTAAAATGAACTAGGTTCTAACTACAAAGCACCCTTGTAGCCTGAGGCAGGAGAAGGCATTACAAATATGTGTGCTATGTGGAAGTCCCAGCGGGATTTCCATAAAGAGCCTGTCTAAAGGCGCATGTCCACTCTGGGAAGCAAACCACTCTGAAATTCTCAATCCTCTCTGAGCACTGACCTTGCAGCATGGGTAAGAAGGCCAATTTGAACCATGTGTACAGGCCACAGTTCAGGGCAGACTGCACCACCCTTGCCACACTGCCTTATGCTTCTTGTCCCAGAGTCTTCCCAGTGCCATGCTTATAGGACATGTTCTCCAAAGTCATTGACTTGACCGTCTAGCAAAAACATACCTATTGTGATAGGGAAAACATGAGCTTTAGCATCACTCAGTCCTGAATTAAATTCTGACTCTACCCAGCTGTATGACTTTGGGGAAATTACTGAATTTCTGAGCTTCCAGTATTCTCATATATAAAAGGGAATAATTATGCCTATCTTGCAGGGTATTACAGATATTCAGTAAGACAATAGAATAGTATAGAGAAGCAATCTAGTCCAATGGTTAGGAGTTCTACATCCTGTCAGCTCCAGTTTTCTCATCTATAACATGAAAATAGCAAAATACCTAATAAGGTCCTGTGAGAATTCAGTGAGATAATACATATGAAGGGCTTCAGCCAGAGTTTGACACATAGCAAATGTTCAGTAAATGTTCATATTATTGGAGAGTGCATAAAAATTATTCAGCAGAGTGCTATGATAATGTAGGAGTTCCAAATAGCAATATTATCCTCTTATTTTCTCCCTAAACATAGTATGAACAGAACAGAAAATTGTAATGTTTATTTCTATTGTCCTATAGACAAATTAAGACTATGTAGTGCCCTCAAAACCATCTCTTCTTAAATGCCTTAAAACTTCTTTTTTTTTTTTTTTTTTTTTTTTTTGGACAAGGTT